>NW_028081579.1:576662-712282 GCF_014824575.4 Sturnira hondurensis
ACACCAGTCAGATTGGCTATCATAAACAAAGAAACAAACAACAAGTGCTGGAGAGGTTGTGGGGAAAAGGGGACTCTAGTTCACTGTTGGTGGGATTGCAGACTGGTACAACCACTATGGAAAACAGTATGGAATTTTCTAAGAAAACTAAAAATGAACGTGCCTTTTGACCCAGCAATTCCACTCTTGGGAGTATATCCTAAGAACCCTGAAACACCAATGCAAAAGAACCTATGCACCCCGATGTTCATAGCAGCACAATTCATGATAGCCAAGAGTTGGAAGCAACCTAGATGCCCATCGGTAAATGACTGGATCAAAAAACTATGGTACATTTACACAATGGAATTCTATGCTGCAGAAAGGAAGAAGGAACTACTACCCTTTGCAACATCATGGATGGAACTGGAAAGCTTTATGCTGAGTGAAATAAGCCAGGCGGTGAAAGACAAATACCATATGATATCACCGTTAACAGGAATCTAAACAACAAAACAAACAAGCAAGCAAAATATGACCAATGACACTCAAATATGGAACAGGCTGACAGAGTCCAGAGGGGAGAGTGGTGATAATCATAGGGGAAAAGGGAATGGACTCACATGAACAAGTATAAAGGGCACATGGACAATAACTAAGGGTGGGGTGTAGAAAGGGGAGGGAGGTGGGGAGCATGGGGTGGGGGCGGGCAGGGTTGGGAATATAAGACAGAAACCTGTACTTGAACAAGAATTAAATTTAAAAAAATGTATTAAAAAATAAAAAAATAAAGTACACAATTCAGTGGGTTTTAATATAATCACAGAATTATGAATCATGACCACAGTCTAATTTTAAAATATTGTTATCACCCTAAAAAGAAATCCCATACCCATTAGAGATTACTCCCATTCTGTCTCCACCCGTGAGGCCTAAGCATTGGTAATATTTCTGGATTTGTATATTTGCCTATTCTGGACATTATGTATCAGTAAAATTATACAATCGTTTTCCATTTGTTGGCTCCTTTCACTTAGAATAAGTTTTCAAAGTTTATTCATGCTGTAGTATGTATTGGTACTTTAACATTATTTATTGCTGAATAATATTCCACTGTATTGTTATAGCACATTTTAACTATCCATTCATTAGTCGATGGGCATTTGAGTTCTTTATACTTGAGGTATCATGAATAATAATGCTCTTATGAACATCAATGTCCAGGGTTTTATAATGACGTGTGTTCCATTTGTCCTGTTTTTTATTTCAATGACTCTGGTGAAAGACAAATACCATATGATCTCACCTATAAGTACAACCAAACCAATAGTCATGATTTTTAATGAAGTCACTGAAGTCTCTGGTTGGTTAGCTTAATGGCAGCATAATGATCAGGCAAAGATTTTCTTAAATTCCTTGAACAATAAATCCCCTGCTCTCTGCGGAGGGTCTGGCCATTTAAAATTCTACCTTAGCCTTTGCTTCCACCTTGTGCAGAGCTTTATGTTCAACCAGATGTGAAAAAACAAGGGCTTTCTCAAGTCTCTCCAGCATATGCTTACAGCCCTATACACTGTGTGAGGATTTTAAAGATCCCCTGAAATATATTAGAGCTTCTAAGGGGCCCCTATGAATATACAATCTCCCCGATTTTCCATTCAAGTTTTGTGTCCAGTGCCTCTTTTGTTTCCCCAGCTGCTGTCATTTTCTCAGGTATCTGTGGTGCCAAATAAACAGGTCCTTGAATACTGTCATTGTACTCAACATTGTTTTAACATCGATGAGGTGCAGTAGGAGCTTAGCACTTGTTTATATCAATTAGCCTATGGTAAAACTGGTTTTGTTAAACACCGTTTCACCCAAACTTACACGACCTATTGACAACATTAAAGGAGGACTTACTATAACTGATGCTGACGGGTTTTTGACAGACTCCTTGGGAAAAAGGTTTCTCCCACTGAGTGAAGTCTTAGTCAGGGTAAATATAAATAAACCCTGGGAAGGGCTTTTTCTAGGAACCTGCGAGACAAGACAAGTACAGACGACTGTCCTGGGATGAGGCATTTTGAAGATATTCAAACCCATTCCTTCTCTCTCCAAAGATAGCTAAGCTGCTTGGTTTCACAACTATTGTGGCTACAAAGTGGCTGATTTTCAAAGTTACCATGGTGCTAAAAAGATGGGAATAGGAATATAAGAAATTCCAATACCACAGCTATGCTATTATTGCCAACATTCAGCACTTTTGCTTGTATGAACACTTCCCAGATTGCTGCAAGCTTTGGTTATACCTAGAGTTCTGAGGGCATCAGTTTCCCTGCCCCCCCTTTTTTGCCAGTATTCTCATTGCTTTCATAGAAGAGTAGTTTTTCAGAGATCATTTTTCACCATTCTAGAAATAATTTTCTGCATTTTTTAAAAAGCAGAGCCTATTTCATTTTTTGAAAAATCAACATTTTAAAAACATTTGCAAGGTATCAACCTCATTCTTTTGAAATTATCAACCTCATTCTTTTGAAATTGTTTCTATAGAATGAATATTTTTATTTTATATTTCATAAAGTCTAAACACAGAAGCCAAACCTAGGTTATAATCAATGAGATCTATATTATAATCCTAGATTTGTCATTTATTTATCTTGTGAACACTAAGTTTCTTAAATTATTTTAGCCTCTGTTTATTTATCCTTAAATAATACCTACCTATAAGGGCCACTGTGAGAATTAAGTATAACTACATATATATAAGAACCAGTACCTAATAGACTTCATTAATCATGTTTCCTTTTCCTCTTCCCTTCCTTTCTAAACTGTGGATTTGCTGGAACGAATGCCTGTGCTGTATTGTCCACTTCTTTAGTGTAGTGATGCCATCTGCTGGAAATGCCAACATGATGACCAACCAAAAAAATGGGTCTTGGGAACAAAAAGATATTCTAGGTGATGCATCATTATTCTGAAACTGTTGAAAAATGGGTCAAATTTATGACATTTTCCTCAGTATATTTATTTTTAAGGTGCCTCAGACCACACACATACATGCACGCAAATATTAAGGGTTGACCTGGTCTAATATTTTTTAAGTCCCTAAAGCTCAAAGTTACAGTGGAAATTCAGTGTATTTAAGAAGTATTGTCCAGCCCTGGCTGGTGTGGCTCAGTGGATTGAGCGAGGGCCTGCGAACCAGAGTATCGCGGTTCGATTCCCAGTCAGGGCACATGCCTGGGTTGCAGGCCAGTTCCCAGCAGGGAACATGAAAGAGACAACCATACATTGATATTTCTCTCCCTCTCTCCTTCCCTTCCCCTCTAAAGATAAATAAATAAAGTCTTTTAAAAAAAGAAGCATTGTCCATCAAGAAGTGTTATCATTTTCAGTGCCATAATGACTCCTGATTTTTATGTACCAAAAAGACTGAAGAACAGTCTCAGGACAATAGAAAACAACACACAAAAAAAGCCTAACATTGCTCAGCAAAATGATACAAAGGGGCTTTTTGTCCCATTTGTTAAGGAGTGGTTCTGCAGGATTATAACACAATGAGAATTATTTCTCTTTGTAACATAGACTTTGGTTTTGCCATTTGTATCTGTGCATGTGTGTGTAAACCACTGGACACCAAAAAATAATAGACAGTGATAGGTGTACCTCATGGGAGGGAATCCTCCAAATGAACAAGATTTGGTGGGGTAGAGCCCAGTCCCACAGCTTGCTGAGAAATTTTATGTGCCATTATAGGAGCATGGACGGGAGAGGAGTGTCCTGAAGGGAGATGGAGATTTACACGCAGACATGTCGAGGAATGAAACACTGGGCACTGGTCCTGAAAGCAGAAGTGTAAGGCTCTGAGGTGCACTTTTGAGATCTGAGGTAGATTTAACCTTTGTGGTTTCTTGCCATAGTTTATGAATACTGTGATAATTCAAAGTTTGATTCGAAATGTATTTTGTGTCTCCAACACACTGATTTCTACTGCATATATTAATTCCCCAGTCAAGTCCGTTATAGCTATCTAGATTTTGTAAACAGTAAAGTAGAAGCAGAAAAAAATAAAATACATTAGGGTTTTACCACAGTCATTTCATTAAGATCCAAAGTGGTAATAAAATCATGAGAGGAAGGACGGTACTAAAGGAATTCTAAGAAGTTTTTTAGCACTAATACAGGTCTTTAGCTTAGGTGTAGATCAAAGTACCACACAGAAAGGCAGTTGCAGCTTAGAACTAACTTAGGAATGATCCCAGTGAGAAGTCATCTTTGAAGAAGCTGCAGCAGGAGTGACGGATCCTGAAATCAGGGTCATACAAGGCTAAGTGATTTGAAGGCTAAGTGATCACGCAAAATTCAGTTCAACAGAAACATATTGAATTTCTTCCAGTGGTGAAAAGCACTGTGTAAATGAGAGAAAAATCCTGCCCAAGTTGAAAAATAGATCAAATAAGCCCTTTGATATAAACCACCCAGATTATATCGAAGTTATACAGCTAAAGAGGCCAGGGAGCCTAAATTCAACTTGGGTAGCCAAAATATTTGACTTTGTTTTATTAGTACCTTTATGGTAATTAATAACCCATGGTAATTACCCTCATTAGGTAGCTTACATAATTATTTTCTTGAAATATCACAAAGAAATTGGTGTTCATTTCCACTTGACTGAAGGTACCAGGGATCAGAGAGACTAAGAAACATGTCCTCAACCTCAAAGTTTATAAGTGACAGAGACAAGGTTTTAAAACAAGTCTGCATGACTCCAGATTTTCAAAAATTTGTCAAAGTTTTCTGCTTTGTTTTTACTAAGAGGTCAGTATGATACATTTTGCATATGAGAATAAAATAGATCAATCGACTTTAAATTCTTTTAATATAAGTAGGAGATACATTACATCAAATTTTTAATCTAACGTTTGGTGTCATGCACAAGGTCTATTTTCTGAGGAAATCTGTGTCTGTAGATGTAAACATCACCAAGAGAGCAAAAATACAAACCAACCAACATATTTGTCAGTAGCCAATCAAAAACATTATTACTACCATAAATGAGTGCTCATTCACTTAGGCAAATAAAAATAACACTAAAAATTAATTGCAAGTAAAGGCCAAAGATAATTAACTGCTAAATAAGTGTTACAGACAGAAAGTAGGGAAGGAGTCCAAAGAAGGGGACATCAACCTACCTGGGTTTAAAGAAATTATGTAAGTGACGGGGGGAAGGACAACAGAAGGTGAGAACTTATGGATGGGAACGTGAATTACCACAAGCAAAGGAACTACAAAAGAGCTGTATTAAAATGATAGACCAAGCCCTGGCTGGTGTAGCTCAATGGATTGAACACAGGCCTGCGAACCAGAGGATCGTGGTTCGATTCCCAGTCAGGGCACATGCCTGGGTTGCAGGCCTGTTCCCTGCAGGCCAACTCCCAGCAGGGGACACACAAAAGGCAACCATACATGGATGTTTCTCTCCCTCTCCCCTTCCCCTCTAAAGGTAAATAAATAAATTTAAAAAAATAAAATAAAATGATAGACCAACTGGGAAACTGCCCTGGTGTCCATCTACAAAGGCTCCTAAGTTATCAACAGAATAAATCATAAATATTATGCCAATATTTTATTTGATATCTTCACTTACATGTCTCACAAGAGGCCCACTGGGTGTCTGATATTGAATCCTTGTTTTTAGCCCCAAAATGTGTTCTATACCTATTCTTCCTCTCAGTGAGTGGTAAGCTAAGGACCTGAAAGTCTTTTCCTTCCCTCTCTTTCACCTCCCTAACCAGTTCATCAGTAATTGCTGTTCACTCTTCTTCTTTTTTTTTTGTAGATTTTATTTATTTATTTATCTTCAGAGGGAAGGAGAGAAATATCCATGTATGGTTGCCTCTCATGCATCCCCTGCTGGGAACTGGCCTGCAACCCAGGCATGTGCCCTGGCTGGGAATTGAACCAGGCCCACAGGCCCGGGTTCGCAGGCCCGCACTCAATCCACAGAGCTACACCAGCCAGTGCTGTTCACTCTTCTTTAAAATTATATTTTGTCTGTTTCTCTCCATGTCCACAATCACCACTACAATCCAAAACATCTTTATCTTTCTCATGGAATGCCTCCTAATGAATTCCCTGCTCCTTCTGTTGCTCTCTTCTAATCCAGTCTACTCAGAGCATCTGAGTAAACTCTTAAAAATTAAATGTAAACCAAATCTTAACATCTGCTTACCACCCTGCAGCATATCTCATTACAAGTAGAATGAAATCCAAAGCTGTCCATGCCTTGGCCTCTGAGTCTGTCTCCCCTCACACCTCTCTTCCCATTCACCACACACCAGCTGCACTGGCATTCTTTCAGTTCCTAGAACTGGCCAGCCTCTGGGGTTTGGAGGCTTTTCTCGAGAGTATTAGCATAGCTGGCTGCTTCTCATCCTACTGGTTTTGGCTTAATTCCACCAGCTCAGACCATCCTTTTCTGACCACTCAGTCCTTTTCCCACACTCACACCACTATTTTCTATGGTATATATGACTCCTTTCCTTCACAGTACTTTGCAATTTCAAATGAATCTTCACATTCAGAATCTCTAATTGGTTTATTTTCCTAATCTCATCTTCTCATTTCTTTAAAGCGATTACTTCCTTTTATATCTTAAAGAGACCTCACCATTTATATTGCATTTTATGTTTTAGTTTGTGGTAGGCTTTCTTGTTTGTTTATTGTTTGTCTTTTTAATTCTTTTCTTCCCAGGTCCATCTTTATTCCCTGTTCCATCAGACATTCATTCTAATTCTTAGATATATATATATATATATATACATATATATATATACATATATATATATATACACATACACACATATATATATTCTTTTAAATATGCAGTGCTATTTCCTGCACATGGATGTGTAATTTACATAAATGTTCATGGTTTGTAGTCTTTATTCTATTTCTTACTGTTTTTACTCAGTTACATGTTTTAGAAGTCTATGTCATTGTGTACCCATCTAACCATTGTTTCCAAGTGCTACATGTTATTCTATCATATTTGATGTATTTGTTGCCTCAAGCTCCCTACTACCACTACAAGGCTGCAACAAATATACTTGTACATATCCTTTATGGAACTGCTTCTCTGAGGGGAAAAAAAAGTACAAGAGTTTACAGGCCATAGGAAGTGTTGGTATTGTGTTTGACTAAGTGCTGACGAACTGCCCCCCAGCACACTTGCTCTGATCTACATAGTCTCATGGCTCATATTTGGTATTTATCCCATTTTCTAATTTTTTTGCTGATGAGATAAGTATAAAGTGATGTTCCATTATTTGTAATTTGCATTTTAAAATTACTGTATGCTTAAGCATCTCTTCCTATATTTGTTAGCTAAATGAAGTTTCTATCTTTGTCCATTGTTTCCACTGAATTTCAAATATAGACACTGAACATTTTTTTGCATTTTTAAAATTAATTTTTAGACTCAATATCATTTGTATTAGTTTCAGGTATACAGCATAGTGTTTAGATAATTGTACACATCACAAAGTGTCCCCCTCCCCAATATTGCCAGTACTCACTTGGCACCATACAGAGTTATTAAAATATTACTGACTATATTTCCTATGCTATAGTGTACATCCTTGTGTCTATTTTATAGCTACTGATTTTCCCTTAATCTCTTTACCACTATCGCCTGGTCTCCCAATACCCCTAAGCCTCTAAGCAACCATCAGTCTGTTCTCTGTATTTATGAGTCTGTTTCTGCTTGGTTGTTTGGTTGTTTGTTTTTATTGTTCTTTTGAACTTTCTCTTAATTCTGATTTCCTAGGCCCAAGATCTTCTATCTGTAGCCTCTGCAGTTTCTGGCACTGATGTTCATTATGTGTTTGATAATTGGAGGATATGAACTCATATTGCACAACAGAATCTTCCTGAGTATGTCTTAAGCTTTGGTGTCTCACTACAGAATGTGGTTGTGTCGGTGCTTCGTGGAGCAGATTTCTGAGGTGGTGTCCTTAGAGTACTTAGAAGTCTCCTATCCGCTTTATCTTACATGGGTTGTTTCACAGTGTTCCTACTTCACAGAAAATTCACTTTCTCACTTGGGAGAGTGGCTATGTATTACTTAACTTTCTAAGAAAACTGTTACTATCACTTCTCTGGGTATAAGAAGAGTTTTGAACACTTGTACCAATATCTTAAACTGGCTTTCTTTCGGGAAGGCTTTTTTCTAATGATTTATTTACTTGAACATTGTCTCTCTGTTCTCATCTACTAGCTTATTAGTTCTGTGAAGGCATAAAGTATGTGTATTTCACACAGAACATCCTCATATTATTATTAGTTAGAAGAATAACTGCCCCTGGTGATGACTAAAAACATATTTCTTAATGAAAGAATGAATGAAACATGTAGCCCAGGGTTTTCTCCAGAGCAGGGACCTCAATTAATGTTAACACATTTACCTTCTCCTCTTCTCCCTGATACTTAGTAAAATTACTACAATGGTGCATATTAAAGATACGAGAATCAAAAACATGGACAGAAAGACAAAATCACAGAAATAGAAAAGTGACAATGCAAAGCCTTTCATTGAAATTAATTGAAAATAAATAAGACAAAACTTAAAATTATAAAAGACTAATAGGACTCAGTGAAAAGTAAAGATAGAGGTAAAAATAACTGTAGGATGATTGGCTTCAATAATAGGATTACCTGGAAAAGAAATAGGATAGAAAGTGTTATCCATGTTGAATCTGATTTACTCTGCAAGATCACAAGCTGTTGAGTAGACTTTGTGTATGTAGATAAAACAGGAGTGGTTATAAATGCATACCTATAGATTATGAAGTTATGTTTATATTGCACACAACTAAAATTACAAATTAGCAACATTTTTCTGAGGAAAAACTGTGGGGGCAACTTTGCCTGCAAAGCCCTGTCTGCCACTGATGAAAGTAAAACTACCAAGACATGATCTGCTTGGGGAGGAGAGGTGGCCAATCCCTCAAAGAAGAAGGGATCATTAAGGGGCCCCTTCCTCAAGGGGCTTTCATTGGGTTCCTTAGCACAAGAACATAGGCAAGGATCAAACAATAGATAGCATTCAAAGAACTATGAGGGCTTATTCTCAGTCAGGGTCAGAATGCTAAAGAGCCAGAAAACTTTGAGGAACAAACTTCTTGCGTGGATCCTTCTCATTTAAATAAGAGCATTCTAAACAAAGCAGGTTTCACAGGATCTTACATATTCTTTCTTATGCCTGATCACCCCGGATCCTGCTCTAGCCGGCAAAGAGCTGCACTGCCTTCCCCATCACAGGTTTTTATGCTTAAGTGGATTGGAGCCAGAAAGCATTTCTGCCAGATGGAAACGGGGACTCGGGTTATGTCAGAATAGCGGGGGGTGGGGGGGGGTGAGGGTCCATCATTCCCTCTTTGTTGCAGCCCCCGAGTCCTTCCATGATGGCCTCCCAAGTGATCATGTCTGGCTTAGTTTGCCCCTCCTCTGTGGGATCGTACCTGCCACAGACCAACCGACCAGGCATTGGGGACAGGGGACAACCTTTGTCTCCTTAGTGGCTCACACTCCAGAGGTCGCTCACTCAGCCTTAGCCATGGGGGGCAGTTACATCTCCTGAAACCAGGCAGAGCAGTTCCCAACAAAAAACATATATAGACTAAACTAGATGACTGACAATCAAATCCTATAAATTGCCATGTGGTGGTGGAGGCATGATTTTGAAGATAATTTAAAAGATATATGCCACAAAAATTGGTCATAAAAGTGCATTTTTCCAAAGAAGAGAAATGCTAGGTGTGAAGATCTCTAAGAGAAAAAAAAAACAATACCTTACATTTATCAAGCATTATAAATGTATCACACACTGTTCTATGTTTGGAGTTTGACTTGACCAGCTAAGGCTGGTCCAGAATGACCTCAGATGAAATAATTGGATTTTCTTCCACATGATATCTGTTAAAATAAATTTTATTTTTAGAGAAGTTTTAGGTTCACAGAAAAACTGAAGAAAAGGTCAGACATTTCTCATAATCCCCTTTCTCTCCACATGCACAGCTTCCCTCATTACCAACTTCCACC
This sequence comes from Sturnira hondurensis, assembly GCF_014824575.4. NCBI lineage: Eukaryota > Metazoa > Chordata > Mammalia > Chiroptera > Phyllostomidae > Sturnira > Sturnira hondurensis. The sequence goes on from NW_028081579.1 coordinate 586,725, forward strand.
ACCAGAATGGTGCATTTGTCACAATCAAAGAACTTAACACAGACACAATCATCCAGAGTCCATAGTATACATTACCATTAACTTTTGGTGTTGTACATTCTGTGGGTTGGACAAATATATAGTGACACGCATCCATCATTGTCGTATTACACAGAATATTTTCATTGACCTAAAAATTCACTGTGATTCACATATTCGTCTACCCCTTTTTCCCCTGGCAACCACTGATCTTTGTATTTTCTCTATAGTTTTGTTTTTTTCAGGTGTCATATAGTTGGAAGCATACAGTATGTTGTCTTTTCAGATCAGATTCTCATAGTAATACGCATTTTGGGTTCTTCCATGTCTTTTGGTGGCTTGATAGCTCACCTCTTGTCACTACTAATAATATTTTACTGTCCAGATGTACTATGGTTTATTTATCCAATTACCTACTAAAGAACATTCATTATTGCTTCCATGTATTGGCAGTTATGGATAAAGACTCTATAAACATCTATGTGCAAGTTTTGTGTGGTTATCTTTTCAACTCCTTTGGGTAAATACCAAGCAGTATGATTGCCGGATTATAAGGATATATTAAGTTCTGTAAGAAACCAACAAATGTCTCCCACAGTGGTTGCACCATTTTGCATTTCCACTACCAACAAAGAGAGAATGAGAGAGCATCCTGTTGTTCTACATCCTCAGCAGCACTTGTTGACAGTGTTCTGGATTTGGTCATTTGAATAGTTGTGTAGTGGTGTTTCATTTTTGTTTTCATTTGCGTTTCCTAATGACATATAATTCAGAGATCCTTTCTTAGGCTTATTTACCATATACAATAGCTCTTTATGTTTATTATATATATTATATAATATATATTATATTATAGTGTATATAATATATACTATAGTATAAATATATACTATAGTACAAATATATACTATAGTATATAGTATATATTTGATGAACTTAAGATCCTGTTAAGATCTTTAAGCCATTTTTCAATCATTTGTTTCTTTTCTTATTATTAGGTTTTTAGAGTTCTTCGTACATTTTATTTTATTTTATTTTATTTTTTAATATAATTTTTTTATTTAATTCTTGTTCAAGTACAGGTTTCTGTCTTATATTCCCAACCCTGCCCGCCCCCCACCCCATGCTCCCCGCCTCCCTCCCCTTTCTACCCCCCACCCTTAGTTATTGTCCATGCGTCCTTTATACTTGTTCATGTGAGTCCATTCCCTTTTCCCCTATGATTCTCTCCCCTCTCCCCTCTGGACCCTGTCAGCCTGTTCCATATTTGAGTGTCATTGGTCGTATTTTGCTTGCTTGTTTGGTTTGTTTAGATTCCTGTTAACGGTGAGATCATATGATATTTGTCTTTCACCGCCTGGCTTATTTCGCTCAGCATAATGCTTTCCAGTTCCATCCATGATGTTGCAAAGGGTAGTAGTTCCTTCTTCCTTTCTGCAGCATAGAATTCCATTGTGTAAATGTACCATAGTTTTTTGATCCAGTCATTTACCGATGGGCATCTAGGTTGCTTCCAACTCTTGGCTATCGTAAATTGTGCTGCTATGAACATCGGGGTGCATAGGTTCTTTTGGATTGGTGTTTCAGGGTTCTTAGGATATACTCCCAAGAGTGGAATTGCTGGGTCAAAAGGCACGTTCATTTTTAGTTTTCTTAGAAAATTCCATACTGTTTTCCATAGTGGTTGTACCAGTCTGCAATCCCACCAACAGTGAACTAGAGTCCCCTTTTCCCCACAACCTCTCCAGCACTTGTTGTTTGTTTCTTTGTTTATGATAGCCAATCTGACTGGTGTTAAGTGGTATCTCATTGTGGTTTTAATTTGCATCTCTCTGATAGCTAGTGATATCGAGCATCTTTTCATGTGTCTCTGGATTCTCTGTATGTCCTCCTTGGAGAAATGTCTGTTCAAGTCCTCTGCCCATTTTTTGATTGGGTTGCTTGTCTTCTTTGAGTGGAGTCCAGTGAGTTCTTTGTATATTTTGGAGATAAACCCTTATCTGAGGTATCATTGGCAAATATGTTTTCCCAAAGTTCTTCGTTCATTTTAGATAACAGTCATTTATCAGGTGTGTCTTTTGCAAATATTCTTTGCAGTCTGTGGCTTACCTTCTCATTCTCTTGACAGTGTCTTCTGGAGAGCAGATATTTAATTTCAACAAAGTCTAGCTTATCAATTATTTCTTTCATGGGCCATGCCCCTGGTATTGTATCTAAAAAGTCATCACCATACCCAAACCTGTGTAGATTTTCTCTTATGTTATATTCTAGGAGTTTTATCACTTTGTGTTTACATTTATGTTCATGACTCATTTTTACTAAACTTTTATGAATTTTGTAAAGACTGTACCTACATTCGTATTTTGCATGTGGATATCCAGTTGTTTCAGCATCATTTGTTGAAAAGATTGTCTTTGCTCCGTTTCATTGCTTTTACTCTTTGTCAAAGACCAGTTGACAATATTTATGGAGGTCTATTTCTGGGCTTTTCATGATGTTTCATTGAACTATTTGCCAATTCTTTCACTAATACTATACTGTCTTATTTACTATAGTGCAAATATAATGTCTTGACTTTGGATGTTGTGAGTCCTCTGACTTTGTTATTCTCCTCCAATATTATACTAATTGTTCTGGGTCTTTTGCCTCTGCATATATAAAACTATACTATATCTCCATATTATAAAACAGTTTTTCTATGTTTACAAAGTAATTTGCTGGAATTTTTAATTGAGATGACATTGATTTTGTAGGGCAGCTGTGAAGAACTGGCATCTTGACAATATTGTTTTCTCCCATCCGCAAACATATAATATCTCTCCATTTAGTTAGTTCTCTTATTTCATTCATCAGAATTATGCCATTTTTCTTATATACATTTTGTACATATTTTGTTAGATTTATATCTAAGTATTCTATTTTGGGGGCTGCCAATATAAATAGTATTGTGTGTTTAATCTCAAATTCCACTGATTTCTTCCTGGTACATAGGAAACAGATTGACTATTATATATTAAACTTTTCTTAATTTTATTTTCACTTTTTTATTGTTCAAGTACAGTTGCCTCATATTTCCCCACAACACTACACCCCACCCACTCATTCCCACCTCCCCTCCTTAATTATATCCCCTTTGGCTTTGTCCATGTGTCCTTTATACAAGTTCCTTCATGACCATTCCCAATTTCCCCCTTTTTACCTCCTCCCCCTTCACTCTAGTTACTGTCAGTTTATTCTTTATTTCAGTGTCTCTGGTTCTATTTTGCTTGTTTGTTTATTTGTTTAGGTTCCAGTTATAGGTGAGATCATAATATCTCCAGTTTCATCCATGCTGTTGCTCAGGGTAGGAGCTCCTTCTTTATTTCTGCTGCGTAGAATTCCATTGTGTAAATGTACCATAGTTTCTTTATCTATTCATTTACTGATGGGAACTTACGTTGCTCCCAACACTTAGCTATTGTAAATTATGCTGCTATGAACATCAGGGTACATAGGTTCTTTTGAATTGATGTTCCCACATCAGCTGCAACAGTCTGCATTCTCACCAACAGTGTTTTAGGGTTCCCTTTTCTCCACAGCCTCACCACATTTATTGTTTATTGATTTTTTTATGATGGCCATTCTGACTGGTGTGAAGTGGTATCACATTGTGGTTTGAGTTTGCATTTCTCTGATAGCTAGTGATGCTGAGCATCCTTTCATATGTCTCTGGGCCCTCTGTATGTCCTCCTTAGATAAATGTCTATTCAAGTCCTTTGCCCACTTTTTAATTGGGTTGTTTGTCTTCCTGAAGTGGAGTCATATGAGTTCTTTATATGTTTTGAAGATCAAACCCTTGTCTGAGATATCATAGGCAAGTATGTTTTCCCATACAATTGGTTACCTTTTCATTTTGCTAATATTTTCATTAGCTTTCAGACGTTTTTATTTTTATAAAGTCCCACTTATTTATTTTTTTCTTAATGCCCCTTACTTAGGGGACATATTGGTAAAAATATTACTGCATAGAATATCTGAGGTTTTTCAGCCTATGTTCTCCTTTAAGACTTTTGTGGTATCACAATTTATATTTAACACTTTTATCCATCTCGAGTTTATTTTTGATGAATGGTATAAGTTGGTGGTCAAGTTTCTTTATTTCTTTTTTTTTTCATGTGTCTGAACAGTTCTTCCAAAACCATTTGTTGAAGAGGCTATTTTTACTCTATTTTATGCTTCTGCCCTCTTTGTTGAATATTAATTGACCATAGAGACTTGGGTTTATTTCTAGGTTCTCTATTCTCTTCCATTGACCTATGTGTCTGTTCTTAAGCCAGTACCAGACTGTTTGATTACCATGACCTTGTAATATATTTTGATGTCAGGTATGGAGATCCCTCCTACTCTCTTCTTCTTTCTCAAAATCCCTGAAGCTATTCAGGGTCATTTATGGTACCATATAAATTTTAGAAATGTTTTTTTCTATGTCTGTGAAATGTGTCATTGGTATTTTAATAGGGATTGCATTGAATCTATACATTGCTTTGGGTGGTGTAGACATTTTGATGATGTTAATTCTTCCAATCCATGAAAATGGTATATGCTTCCATTAGTTTGTGTCTTCCTTAATTTCTTTCTTCAGTGTTGTGTAGTTTTCTGAGTACAGGTTTTTTTCCTCCTTGGTAAGGTTTATTCCTAGGTACTTTATTTTTCCTGTTGCTATAGCAAATAAGATTTTTTTTTGCTGATTTTTGTTTCTGATATTTCATTGTTGGTGTACGAAAATGCCTTTGATTTCTGAATACTAACTTCATATCCCACTGCTTCGGCAAATTCACTGATTAAGTAGACTAGATTTTTGACGAAGGCTATAGGATTTTCTATGTACACTATCATCTCATCTGTAAACAATGACAGTTTTACTTCATCTTTTCCAACTTGGTTGCCTTTATTCTCTTTTCCTTGTCAGCTATCTGTGGCTAGGACTGCCAATACTATGTGTAATAGAAATGGTGAAAGCAGACATCCTTGTCTTGTCTCTAATCTTAGTGGGATAGCGTTTAGTTTTTGTCTGTTGAGTATATTGTTGGCTGTAGGGTTTTTTTTTAATATATCACCTTTATTATGTTGAGATATGCACCCTCTACTTCAAATTTGTTAAGTGTTTTTATCATAAATGGGTGCTGTACCTTATCAAATACTTTTTCTGCATTTACTGATATGATCCTGTGATTTCTGTCTTTGCTTTTCTTTATGTGATGTATTACATTTATTGATTTGCAAAGATTGTACCATCCTCACATCCCTGGGATGAATCACACTTGATTATGGTGTATGATCTTTTTTAACATATTGCTGGTTGCAGTTTCCCAATATTTTTTGAGGATATTAGAGTCTGTGTTCACCAGCAACACTGGCCTGTAGATCTTTATTTATTGTGTCTTTATCTGGTTTTGAGATTAAGATGATGCTGGTTTTGTAAGAAAATTTTGGGAGTCTTCTCTCTCTGGGATATTTTTTTGAATAATCTGTGAAGGATTGGGGTCAGCTCTCCTTTAAATATTTTGTAAAATTCTCCTGTGAAACTGTCTGGTCTAAGGTCTAAGGCTTTTGTCTGTCGGTAGTTTTATTACTGCTTCAATTTCACCATCTGTTCTCAGTCTGTTCAGGCTCTCTGCTTCTTTTTCATTTGGTTTTGGAAGATTATACATTTCTAGGAATTTGTCTATTTCACTGAGGTTTTAAAATTTCTTGCCATGTAACTGTTCATAGTAATTTCTTGCATTCCGTTGTATTTCTGTGGTATCAGCTGTAATCTTTCCTCTTTCATTTCTGATATTGTCTATTTGGGCCATCTTCTTCTTTCTTAATGAATCTGCTTAAAGGCTTGTCAACTTTGTTTATCTTTTCAAAGAATCAGCTCCTGGATTCATTGATCCTTTGAATTGTTCTTTTAGTCTCTAAGTCATTTAATTTTGTTCTGATCTTGATTATTTCCTTCCTTGTACTCACTCTGAGCTTTGTTGTTGTTCCTCCAGTTCTTTTAGATGTATAGTTATACTGTTTATTTGAAATGTTTTTATCTTTTTTCAGTAGGCCTGTATTGCTATAACTTCCCTTTCAGGACTGCCTTCTCTGTTTCTCATAAGTTTTGGACTGTTGTTTATTTTTACTTGGATTTTGGATTTCTTCCTTGATCTCATTATTGATTCATTCCGTGTTTAACAGCATGCTATTCAATCTCCATAAATTTCAGCATTTTAGAGTTTTCCTTGAGGTTGGTTTCTAGTTTCAGGTCTTTATGGTCCAAGAAAATGCTTGATACAATTTCAATTTTCTTGAATTTGTTGAGGATTGTTTTGTGTCCTATCATGTGGTCTGTCTTTGAAAATGTCCCATGTGCAATTTGAAAAGATTATGTGCTTTGCTTCTTTGGGGTGGAAGCTTAACTGACATATATATATATATATATATATATATATATCTCCATTTGATCTAGGTCATTGTTTAGTTCCACAATATTGTTGATATTTTGTTTGGAAGATCTATCCATCGTTGACAGTGGGATGTTAAAATCCCCTAGTATAACTTTGTTGCTGTCTATATCTTTCTTGAAGTCCTCCAAGATTTTCCTTATATATTTGGGTGCTCCTATATTGGGGACACAAATGTTTATAATATTTATGTCTTCTTGATGGATTCTTCCTTTGTGTATTATGAAGTGTCCATCTCTGTCTCTTTTTATGTTCTTTGTTTTGAAGTCTATTTTGTCTGATATAAGTTTGCTACCCTGGCTTTTTTTTTATCCTGCCTGTTTGTTTGCAATATTTTTTCCAACCCTTCACTTTCATTACATGTAAGTGTTTTGTTCTGAAGTGGGTCTCTTGTAGGCAGTATATGTGAGGGTCATGTTTCATTATCCATTCAGCTACCTTATATCTTTTGATTGGAGCATTTTAATCTAAGGTTATTATTGAGAGGTACTTATTCATTGCCATTTTACCCCCATGACTTTATATCCTTCAACCTTGCCATAATCACCTATTAGTTTTAGGAGGATTTTGTCATTTTTTTCAGATTTTCTACATAGATATTCATATAATCTGTGAACAAAAATGGCTATATTTCTACCTTACCAATCTCTATAACTTTAGTTTCCTTTTCTTGTCTATTATATTAGCTAGAATTGTTAGTCTGATATTGAGAAGGAATGGTGAGAGGGCTCTGCATGATATTGCATCTTCCATCACATCAGCCCTGGCTTGTTCAAAAGGAGATGCAGGATCCTGAAAAAAACAGAAGAGCGCATGGTTCTTTGAGACTTAGAATCCAAACTAGCACAACTATTCTCTTCCTCACTATAGCATCTAAATAATATTGCTCAGATGGCCCTAGTACAAGAATAATTAAATAGATCCACTCCTAAAGAAAGGAGTTTTCAAAGTTGCTTTGCAGAGGCCAAGACTAAAAGGAAGCCACTAATTGAAGCTATTGATACCAACCCACCTCAAAAAGTTAACAGTGTCTTGTAGATAAAAAATATTTTTGCAAGAAAAAAATCCAGGATTCAACAGGAGGAGAATGTCACGTTATGGGGTTATTTTATTCGGATTAGAATCTGTGTGTCAGTATAGAAATTCATTTAATTTGTTATTGAGTGGAAACTACATATGTAGTATTATTCTACAATATGCTGGGGACACAGAATAATGAAGTAATACCCCTATTCTCAATGTCCAGTGAAGTATACAGAGAGGACAACAAATTTTTATAATAAAATATGATAAACTTATAATAATGAATCAACCACAGAGTAAAATGGGATCAGGAAGAGAACAGTCTTGTAACATAAGTAGGGAATGAGGTGACAGTCTCTAGCAGAATAAACAAACATACAGAAAGAAATAACATAAGTATCTAGATCCTTTCCCTCTTGTTCTATTCTAACGACACTGGGTGTGTCTGGGGCCATAATTTATCAGAATTGAATGCTATCATTTCTTTCTTCACTTCCTACTGATCTCTGTTCCAACCTGTGTCCCCATATCTTGGTCACCACAGCACTGGCCACACCCTCTGTCATTTTTATTTAGTACATACCAACTAGTTAACTACTTTACCCTCTAACTACCACCTCTCTCTATTCTCCAACATGTACTACAGTGTTTGTATCTCACTCGCCTGTATCTGTTTTACCTCCAATGTCTTAGGCTTCTTAGAAACAACAGACTTATTATTTTCAATAATAATAAGCACACTCCAAATTAGTATGCTTTAAAGCACTAATATTCTGACTGCAAATTCTCACTAATACTGTGATGCCTCCACCAAAAATAAAAAACAAAAATTCTAGGAACTAATGCCAAATTAATGCTAGAAAATGCTAGAAAGGAATCCACAGGATAGAATTTATTTTGCAACTCTTTAAATAAATGGATTCGTATAAAGGGCCATGGCCAAATAGTCGTAATAACAAAAGATAAAGTACAATAAAGCATGTAGTAAGTACATGGTATGAAAATATTTGTAGGTGTCTCTAATAGCATTTTTTTGTCTGTAAAGTTGCAGAATGAAACACAAACCCTCTGCTAACTTTATTAGGAATCTATTAAGCTAGCAGGACTCTAATACACAAATGGAATAATCGCATACATCAACAGCAGGAGGACAATTTACCAGAGAAGAAACCATTGAGATGACACAATTAAGTCATATTTCTTCTCCTTTTTCTCCAGATAAATTTTAAAGGTAAGCATTAATGTTATTTATGGTTTTCAGCATTCTCCCGTGGTTTCCTTTTTTGCCAGTTTTACCATCACTTATTGTCAAGCTCCCTCTGTGTATATCAATCTCAGTTACGTATCCACAGTCACTGTCCCTTTCCTCCTTCCTCATGAACTTTAGTGCAAGCCCTAGCACAGAAGTGGAGCTTGACTAATCTAGCCAGGCATAGTAGATCCACTGACATGGACAGGTACCATGGTTCTGTCCAGTGACAAAGAGGAGTAAAGCTACTGGGAAGCTTCTGGAAGAAGTGTCTGTGGTCATAAAAAGAGATAAGGAAAAGATGGTTTCACGTCTGCTAGATGTCATTGTATTTCCATGTAATACCTGGGACTGTAGCAATCCTCTTGTACCATGTAGAGGAAAAAAATCACCATAGTAAAAATAACAGAGAGACAAGATAGAAAAATCTGGGTCCTTAATGACGTCACTGTATTCTCTATTCAACCAACCTTAGAGAAGATTTAATCTACATGACAAAATAAATGTCTCACATTTAAACTTTTTGGTATTGGGACTTTAATGTTGCACGTAACAGAGAGTATTCTAACCAAACAGTACACCCTAAATACAAATTTATTCATTCTGAACTTTTGTAGAAAAGAGTTTGGACAGAGTGGTTATACATCAAACTCTTTCACATTTATTTAATAGAGGGAAATCAGCACTAAGAAATGGTGAGACCACTCTACCTAAATTATTTCAGTTGGCCCTGGCTGGTGTAGCTCAGTGGATTGAGAGCAAGCCAGCAAACCAGAGGATCATGGTTTGGTTCTCAGTCAGGGCACATGCCTAGGTTGTAGGCCAGTTCCCAGCAGGGGACTCAGGAGAGGCAACCACACATTGATATTTCTCTCCCTCTCTCTCCTTCTCTCCCCCTCTCTCTAAAAATGAATAAATAAAATCATTAGAAAAAATAAATAAATTATTTCAGTAGCTATCATGAAATAGACAAATCGAAACCATCAGAATGAGGTGTAAATTTGTCTTAAAAATACTGGTATTACTATACTGAAATGTTTTAATTTTAGTGACTATTGAGACAAAAATAATACTATAAAGTTGTAATAAATTAACAATTTCTAGAGTCAATAAAATTGTTTTTTCTTTTAAATATGGAAACAAATATTTCTCTATTGATACTGCACATAAAAATTTAAGTGACATAGAAAGAGTGAAACTTATTTCATGTCAGAGGCAATGTACTTAAGTAGTCATCCTAAGAAACCTGAACTCACTCCCCAGCCCCTAAAGCTTCTGTTGATCATAGCAATACAGATCACATTCCAGGGGATTCACTGAAAGGAAAGTGAGCAGTAACAAGAGTTACTCTTTGAAATTTTCACCTGTTCTCCTTACTGCTTATGACCAAAAATATTGCAGCTATAGCTATGGCCATTTATTAATTAATGCTGCCTTGAAGACAAAACATGGGATTCTGTGTTACTTGCAGAAATCTTGCAGAATAAGATAGAAAAAAATATCACGAGTAGTGATCTGAAAGTGAGCAATGCTCTGCCACCTAACTGTGTGACCTGGAACATACCCCCTCCTATCTCTGATCTTCGTATAAAATAAAGGTTTGGCGACAGATGACCCTTGCAGTCCTTTCAGCTCTTACATTTCATCCATTATCACTACCGCAAATATAGGATTCATAGCACATTTGGGTTATAGCCTAGGAGCTGAGCTAAGTGCTTTATGTACTAGATCTAATCTAATTATCCCAATAGCCATACGAGGCAAGTGTTCTTTTCTAATCCTTTCAGAAATACCCATTCTAAAAATCAGAAAACTCATGCTCAGAGAGGTTAAGTGATTTGCTCAGCTCACCAGCTAGACATCTATAATTTACTGTGCCAGATTCCTTATTTCTAGTCATAAACAAATGACTAAGGACAGAACAAGTCTGAGACACATTATAATGCACCCCTGTGTGGTACTTTGCTCTCAAAAATTATAGTCACCAGAATTATGTCAATATATATATTTTTTAAAACTAGGAAAAAAATTTTCAAGCCATGTTTGTCAAATTATAAATAAAAAGTGGTAAGATAAACTTTCAATTTTAATTATTCTTTTAAATCAATATATAGTAGGATTGCTTGCCTAATGATAAATGTTTTTCTATCATACTTTAAATGTGCACCTGTCTTTCAATATAATCTCACTATAAATTTTATACATTGCCCTTTATGGTCAACAACAAGAAGAAACTTTTGAAATAAAGAGTATTAAATTTGATTTTCTGATATATTTTAAGTTTTTCATTCACTTAACAGTTGGATATCCAACACATATACCATTTTATTTTGAAAAACATGAGAGTCTGCTCTAGACACCACCCACTTGCTATTGTAATAGGTAGAATTATTGAGTATATACACCCCTTTAAAAAGAAAGATAGGATACACAATTGCCTCCCACAACCATGATAACAAGACTGCAGTTACAGTCAGCATGTAGAGAAACAATACATAATTGCCATCCATTAAACTAACAAAAGAGAGAGAGAGAGAGAGGGAGAGAGAGAGATTAGAGGCATAATAGCCAAAGCAAGAGAGAGAATAAACAACTTTCGGTCCTTATTTTGAGCAGAAGAGAAAAAAGACAACTTACACTCAGAAGTACTATCTCAGGAGGAATCTTTTGTTGAAGGATGACTCATGTCTTTACAAGTTCCTTTTGCTCATTCTCCAGAAGAAACAAATAAAAATTAGGAGGTGAATATAAAATCAAAAAGCAAAAGGGGTCTAGCTAGCCCCATGCAGCTGGAAAACAAATTATGATGACTTCGCCAGTGACAATGATAGAAGACATTATACACAGTGAAGTTTTAGAAAGCAAGACATGAAACTGATATTTCCTTTGGAAGTTTCCTTTTACCTAGAAAATCATATTTATACCCATAGTCAATTATCATATGTTGGTGGGAATTACAAAATATAGATGGTGTCATAATAATAATATGGGAGCTGGGTTAAAAGCTATTTCAATGTGTAGGTTTTAAGAGATTTTTTTTACATTTCTTGCTAATGTTTCTTATGTTTAATATAAAGTTGCACCAGGCATACATTTTTGTCATTCAAATTTACCAATACTCAAGAAGAAAAAAAAAGGAGGGCTGGTTTTTCTGTTTTTACTAATAAAAATTTACTTAGATAAAAACATGTGCTCTTAAAGACACAGATGGTGTAGAGAGAGAAAGAAAAAGAGGGAGGGAGAGCAAGAAAGAGAGAAGAAAGAAAGAGAGAGGAAGGAGGAAGGAAGGAAGGAAGGAAGGAAGGAAGGAAGGAAGGAAGGAAGGAAGGAAGGAAGGAAGGAAGGAAAAGAAAGAAAGACTGCTGGCAGCATTGCAGGAATCAGCCCTAATCAATCAATCTGAGCTGGTAAGTATAGATTTTTTTTTATAAAAACAAGTAAATAATCACATTTACTGGCTTGTTCCTGTTTAAAAGCAAAACAAAAGCAAACAAACGTTTCTGAGTCCCTTGAACATAAAACCCAGCCAATGCATGAGCAGAATTAGGATTACTATTATAGAGCCATGGAAAAGCCACGGAAAGTTTAACCACATAACTTTCTATCTCAGCAGTCTAATCCATAAAAGCTACAGTCTGCACAGTGTGCAGAAGCATGCAGTGTGCTATAAGGAAACGATATTTTTGAAGTTCCAATGTTGTGATGTTTGTGGCAAGTCTGATAGATTGAAAAGTTAGTAAAAGCCCATGAAGGGATAGTAACACTTCTTTTTCTACCAAAAAATCCATATAATAAAAAAGACTGTGGTATAATGCATCAAATTCTTAATACTCCAGTGACTATCCCTATTATAAATTAGAAACAAGTATCTTTGACACATGTTTTCCTGCCTTTGTTTCATGTGTTTAGGGAAAACAAATAGACTGAAGATTCACTCTCCTTACTGAAAATGAAGCTTTTTACGAACTAAGAGTAGAAACAAACAACAATAAAATCAATAGGAGCACAAAGAATTTAAATTTTAAGGTTATCATCCTCTTATATTCGGATATTTCTCTCACTGGAGAAGTTTAGTGTCAGAATCCAAAAGTTCAATGTTGAACAACACACACATGTGTAAGTTCCTGGAAGAACTGATAATTTCCCCCAATGAGTCAGTCAGTTTAAATGGTAATAATACCCACCCCCCCCCCCACACACACACACACACACATTTATGGACTACTTACTATGTACTAGGCACTATTGTAGGACCTCTAAATGTATGTCCTTTTCATCTAACCCTCACAATAACCCTTCAAAGAGACATTTTCACAGACAACTATGTGGGGGTTGTGGGGTGGGGGGTTGGAGGTGGAAGACAATATAAGGGGGATAAATAGTAATGGGAAAATATAATGAAAAATAAAAATTGTGAAACAGAGACATGAAAATAAAGAACAAACTGACAGTGACCAGAGGGGAGCAGGGAGGAGGACACTGAGGAAAAGAAGGGGAAGAGTCAAGGAACATGTATAAAGAACACCTGGACAAAAACAATGGAGGGGGAAGGATCGAATGTGAAAGATGGGGGAGGGGAGGGGGGAGAGTAATGGGGGGGGGGGGAAATGAGGGCAACTGTAACTGAACAACAATTAATAAAAGAAAAAGGAAAACATGAAAATGAGAAACTGAGGTTCAAATAAATTAAGTGACTTTTCCAAGATCACNGAATGTGAAAGATGGGGGAGGGGAGGGGGGAGAGTAATGGGGGAAAAATGAGGGCAACTGTAACTGAACAACAATTAATAAAAGAAAAAGGAAAACATGAAAATGAGAAACTGAGGTTCAAATAAATTAAGTGACTTTTCCAAGATCACACAACTAGTACATTATGAAACAGTTCTATAAAACTCATCAGCTTCTCCACATGTGCTGATTTTCAAAGTAACCCATTCAGGAAAGAAAATGGTTCTCAAAATTCTTCCAACTCATCTGAGCTATGTATGCATTCCCAACATAGTTACCCACATGACCCAAAAAATGATCCGCCAGCATCATTAGCATCTGTAAACCAATATGTTGACAGATGAATCAGAGTAGGCTAATGACATCACATCACTAGCAAATCTTGCACCATGATGCAATATTTTTCAGCTCTTATTGGAACTAAATAAAAGCTATAGCAATATATCTAAACACTTTTATACCATAAAAGTTTTATCTATGATATGAACCATAGTATTTTTAAATGTTCCTTAAAAATCAATTCCTTCTATCTAGGGAAAAATTATAGATATAATTACTAATGTGTACTTCAATTAGATGTTGACAGTTGTATTGTACAACCTGTTTCTCTGTTTGGCTACCTAGAAGCTAACAACTAAGATCTCTTGCTTAACAATGTCAATGTCTTTAGTTTAGGTTTCCCTAGTATAACACTTTTGTCCTATTATGAGACTATGAGGTTCTAGTTAACAGGATGGACACTAATCTTCACTAGAATTCTCTTATAGTCCACTTGTTAAACCAAATACTGTGCTGGGATTATACATCCTCACTCAAATTCTGACTTAGTTTGGGGTGGACATTAAGCAATTATAATTTTTAAATGCTTTCACGTGAGTCTAATGTTCACCCAAGACCTAGAAATATTAACACAGAGCCTCTCAGATTAAGTGTTAAATAGAATGCCCAGGATTGCTATTGGAACAGTTTCAATTGAAAACAAAATGTCAGATGCTCACCGTGTTGCTAACTATCTTGTCTCGGGGCTTGCTAAAACAAAGTATTCCAACATTCTAAATATGAATCTACACATCACCATCCTTTTATATAAGGGATTAGAGGCAGCCTAAGAGACACTGCCTTTTGGTGAGGCTGAGTGTAAAGCATGATCAACTGTCCCTAGTACTCATCTTCCTATGAAGAAGGGGTCATTCAACTCATTTCATCGGTGGAGGAGAGTAGAAGCACTTGCACAATTCCCCGCTACCGTGTAAGATGTTATGGCACTTTTATTGATTTTCTAACTCATTTTCTGAGTCATTGAAGCTGGCAGAAGAGGAAAACATGCAGGTGAAAGCAAGCAGGCATGGCTAGGATTTAAGAGAGTCTCTTCAATCAAGAGGAAGCAGTGTGGGTGCTCAACAGTGCAAGAGGACCCTAGAAGAAAAGGATCCATAACTAGTATACTGAAGCTAAGAGTTGGAACATGGAGTCTTGTCACTCAGAGAATCAACAATCAATTCCACACAAGTGCAGCAGAAACCAACAGAGAGTAAATAGCAAACACCTTTCACTGGTCTCCCATAAAGGCAGCTACCCCCAGCCATGGCCACCCTCACCAACACACAGGCACACATCATCAGTCTAGGGCAAGGATGGGAAAACAGGCCCAGGAGAAAAGGAAGAATATGGGTATAGGAGTATAAGTTTGAACCTTGCAGATTTACACCTTCAAGAAACTACCCTTTGTATCTATCTAGACCAAGGGTGTCAAACTCATTTTCACCAGGGCCCACATCAGCCTCGCAGTTGCCTTCAAAGGGCTGAATATAATTTCAACTCCTTAACAGTTAAGGAGTAATTACAGTTATACAGTCTTAAAATTATTTCAGCCCTTTGAAGGCAACTGAGAGGCCAATGTGGCCCCTGGTGAAAATGAGTTTGAGATCCCTGATCTAGACTATGTTGAAGCTAAGACTGATCTAATAAACTGGGAAGGGGCTGACATTTTGGCTACACACAAAAAATCAGATTCTGGAGGGGGAGGCAGATGGCAGAGGGGTAAATGGAACTCACATTAACCTCCTCCTAGGACAAATCAGGAATTACAACCCAATTGTGGAGAAACCACCTGAAACAAACTACTGAGCAACAGTGAGAGAGAAGCTTTATAACCTTGGACAAGCAGAAGAATCAGCTTCAGCACAATCTGTCTGGTAAGAAGTGTAGAAGAGACTCAAGAGGGCTGGCTGGGTGCCCACAGGCAGCACCGCCAGAGGGATAATTAAGCAGCCTGTTGGATCCCCCCGAGTAGAATGGGGTCTAAACCATAAGCTAGGATCCCCAGCCTAGAACACCAGAGCCCAAAAAGTACACAGATAACAACCAGCGGCAGAAAGCAGAATGGTCATGGAGACAGATGGCTGGAGATGCAAGAGCTGTTTAAAGGGCCAACAACACAAATTTTCATTTGCAGCCACTTACCCTGGGGCATGGCAACGGTTGGGGCAGTGGGCTGGTGACACCTGAGGAAAGACTGAGGACAGAAGCTTTGGGGAGAGAACTGGGGATCCTGGTGCTGAGTCATCCCCCATAACAGCAGCAGCCTCCATGCTCAGGCGGACCACTCCCCTCTGAGCAGTAGCAGCCCGAAGGGAAACAATAGCCTCAACCTCAGAAGGATCTCTGCCCCAGCCCTGTGGTGCTTAAATGTGACTGCTAGAGCAGTGTGACTAGATTAACAACTGAAGGAGACAGCCACAGACAGTAGCTCCCTGGCCGTCTGGAAGAGGCTGCCTAAGGTCAGATTGGGTCAACATCTGACATCACCAGAGGTGGATCCAGAAAGAAACAAACAGTGGTAAATACTAGATGCTACCAAGATGAAATCCACTGGGGTCCTCTCCATGATTTGAGGTATTTTCTTGCCCACATGGCTTTGTAACATTCATTTCTTGTCCAGCAAGTTTGTACATATTAAGTCCCTAGATTTTACACTACAGTGTATTTCAATTCACATATTTCCACCCCCCTTTTCTTATCCCATTTTACCTTCTTCTTTCCTCGCATTATTTTCATTTCAAATTTTGTTTTCTCTTTTGCTATAATTTGTTTCCCTTCCACACTTTTACAATGTCTTCCCCATCCAGACAGACAAAACCAAACTTCTTGTCAATGGAAGTTCCACATCCTTTCTCCCTGCTCTTGAAACGCCCACGTTCTCTCTCCACCTTTAGAAATCTTTGCTAGTTGGTTGTGAGTAGGATAGTCATTGCTGCATTTTTTTCAATTTTATCTCTAGATCTTCACTAATTTTGTATTTCAAATACCAAATTTTACTGGTGCCCTCTGCCAGTCTTTTCTTTCATCTCAAATTTTTAATTTTGTCCTGTCTTAGCATGTTTTTTTCTTTTTTGTTTTTCTTCAATTTCTCTTTCATCCTGCCTTTTTATTTTCTTTGTCCTCCTTTTTTCTTTTTCCTTACACCCAAAATTTTAATTTTTCCCTGTCTTAGCCTAGTTTTTTTTCCTCACTCTTAGTATTCCTTCTCCCTCTAACACCTCAAAGTTGCTTTCCATTCCTCTGGACACTTCTTACCCTTTGAGACAGCATGGATGGAACTGGAGAGCATTGTACTAAGTGAACTTAAGTCAGGCAATGAAAAACCAATACCATATGATCTCACCTATAAGTGGAACCTAATCAACAAAACAAATAAGCAAATAAAATATAACCTGAGGCACTGAAATAAAGAACAAATTGACAGTAACCAGAGGGGAGTGGGGAGGGGAATAACAGGGGGGAAAGAAGGGGAAAGGTCATCAAGGAACATGTACAAAGAATACATTTACAAAGCCAAAGCAGGGAAATATGGAGAGTGGGAGGTGGGGTGCATGGGGCAGGGGAAAGTGGTGGCGGGAAAATGGAGGCAACTGTATTTGAACAATATTTTTTAAATGATTACAAATTTAAAAAATGCAGATTCCTTGGCCCCAAATCCAATGATTCTGAAATCTAGGCTTATCCTTAGAGAGTTGTATTATACTTCTAGCAAGTTCTCCAAATAGTTTAGAGGAACAGAATTTATTCATGAGTGAAATGTGAACAATGGAACTGTTGGATCAAAGAATACACGTATATTAAATTAAGGGGAAAATCACAAAACTGGGCCGTTTAAACTGAAATTAAATAAAAGTAAACTGTCTTCTTAAGATTAGGTAATTCAAGGCCAAGTACAGTTCTTGAAGAGTTTCAAATGAGAACACTTCACATTTGCTCATATGTAAGCCGTGACTATTCAACCCAATTTCTCCATAACTGTAACATTCTCCTTTTCTATTTGTGCTTCAAAATTTTTAGATCATTTTTATTATTCATGTTATTCATGTTTCAGGAGTGGGTTTAGATTTTTTTAAATATATTTTATTGATTATGCTATTAGAGTTGTCCCATTCCTCCCTTCCTCCCCTCCATCCTGCACACCCCCTCCCACCCACACTCCCCCCCTTTAATTCATGTCCATGTATCAGAAGTGCTTAAACTTCTACATTTCCCATACTATTGTTGCCTTCACCCCTGTCTATTTTCTACTACCATCTAAGCTACTTATTGTCTGTACCTTGTCCCCCTCTCTCCTCCTCCCACTCCGCTGTTGCTAACCCTCCATGTGATCTTCATTTCTATGGTTCCCCTCCTGATCTAGCTGTCCTCTTGGTTTGCTTTTGTTTTAGGTGTGGTTGTTAATAACTGTGAGTTTGCTGTCCTTTCACTGTTCATATTTTTATCTTCTTTTTCTTAGATAAGTCCCTTTAACATTTCATATAATAAGGGCTTGGTGATGATGAACACCTTTAACTTGACCTTATCTGAGAAGCACTTTATCTGTCCTTCCATTCTAAATGAAATCTTTGCTGGATAGAGCAATCTTGGATGTAGGTCCTTGCCTTTAATGACTTAGAATACTTCTTTCCACCCTATTCTTGCCTGTAAGGTCTCTTGAGAAATCAGCTGACAGTCTGATGGGAACTCCTCTGTAGATGACTATCCCCTTATCTCTTGCTGCTTCTAGGATTCTCTCCTTCATTTTAATCTTGGCTAATGTAATTCTGATGTGCCTTGGTGTGTTCCTTCTTGGGTCCAACTTCTTTGGGACTCTCTGAGCTTCCTAGAATTCCTGGAAATCTATTTCCTTTGCCAGACTGGGAAAGTTCTCCTCTATTATTTTTTCAAATAATTTTTCCAATTGTTGCTCTTCCTCTTCCCCTTCTGGCACCCCTATAATTCACATGTTGGAAAGTTTAAAGATGTCCTGGAGGTTCCTAAGCCTCTCCTCATTTTTTTAATTCTTGTTTCTTCATTCTTTTCTGTTTGGTCATTTCTTTCTTCCTTTGGGTCCACTCCATTGATTTGAGTCCCAGTTTTCTTCCCATCACTATTGGTTCCCTGTGCATTTTACTTCATTTCACTTAGTGTAGCCTTCATTTTTTTCCATCTAATTTGAGACCAAATTCAACCAATCCTGCTAGCATCCTGATCACCAGTGCTTTGAACTATGCATATGATAGATAGGTTGGCTATCTCTTGGTCACTTAGATGTATTTTCTCTGGAGCTTTGATCTATTCTTTCATTTGGGCCATTTTTTTTTTTGTGTCTTGTCACACCGGTTATGTATGAGAGGCAGAGCCTTAGGTGTTCACCAGGCGGGGCAACCCAGGTTGCTGGGTTGGAACACTGCATGTGGGGGTGGGGTCAGAGAGGGAACAATGGCACTTTCTCCACTCTCTGCTGGATTTCAGTCCCTTCCCCTGCTTCCCCCAAGCAAACTGGGCCTTAATGGTGCTGATTTCCATGTAGGAGGACTTGTACATGTTTTAGGACCCTGTGGGTCTCTCCAATGAGCTTTACTGTGAGGCTGGGAATCTCTCCCAGCACCTCAATCCCAACAGGTGTTTATAGGTGTTTACAGTTGGTGTTTTGAGGCTTTATTTCCCTGCACTGGGACCCTGGTTGCATGGTCTGTCTCCCTCCCCAGTTTCGCCTGCTTTATCTGCAGATGAATGTAGGACTGCCTGGTTCCCCAGCCACCTTGCATGCCATCCCCACTTTACAATCACAATCTCACTGGGTCTGCCCATTGCCATCCTGTGCCCGGGGTCTGCCAGCCACCACCTGTGCACCCAGAGTCCACCCACTGCCTTCTTGCACACTGGGGGTTTATCAGCAGCTGCCTTGCCCGCCTGGTACCACCGTTTGTTTTGCCTTGACCCCTCTCTACCCAGAGGCCTAACTCTGACTTTGCCCCTCCTAATGGTCTGGATGAATGTGTCTATTTTTTAAAGATTTTTATTTATTTATTCATTTTTAGAGAGAGGTGAGGAGGAGGAGAATAAGAGGGAGAGGATTATCAATGTGTGGTTGACTCTTGAGCGCCCTGTACCAGGGACCTGGCCTGCAACCCAGGCATGTGCCCTGACTGGGAATTGAACTGGCAACCCTTTGTCTCCTAGTTCCCACTCAATCCACTGAGCTACACCAGCCAGGGCTGAATGTGTCTATTCTAACTCCTTGTTTGTCTTACTTCCATACAGTTCAACTTTTTGTCAGTTCTGGTTATTTTTTTTTCTAAATTGTTGTTGTCCTTCTTTTGGTTGTGGGAGGAGGCACAGTGTGTCTCCATCTTGGCCAGAAGTCCTTGGATATTTTAAACTTAATACTTTTAATTGAAGCCTGTTTCAAATGAATTTTAGAAGATCATAATATATAAATAACATTCTCACATTTTGATCAGCAGTGATTAATATAGCATATAGCCAGAAACCATCTATTGAACATATCAGTCTATTTATTACAAAGTTACGTTATTGTGCTATAACTTGGGATCTTACGGGTAGTAAGGCATGTATTTCTCTTTGAATTTCTTGAGTTATTTGAATCATAAACAGATAAGAACTCATTCTCTATATCTACCCTTGTGGATAAAAAGGAGACCACAAACCAAACCAGACAAGCTCAGGGAGGCCTGCATGGGTGCCTTACACAGTAGACACCTAATGTAACCAAATATGATGGTCTGACATTAAAACTTCCTACCTAAAAGTGACTCATGGTGGGTAGTCATGTCTGAGGCTACTATCTTCCTTGACAAAAGTCCATTTTTACTTTGACTGACCCCATCTATGTCTTTTTTACATCTAGGACGACACACCTTTGGTGTGTCGAAATTACACATCAGGTAATTTCCTTTTTCCAGACTCCTCAGGGCACAGTCACTGCACTAGAGCAGCAACCAGAAAATCCCTCATTGTTATTGTTATCCTGTTACTGTTAACTGTTAACTATCCTATTCCCACCAACATAAAAGGATTAGGTGTCTAATCATTTTATTTTTTATCCAATCTCAGAGATTGCTCTGCCTGGCTTTCTTTGCTTCCCTAATCTATCACCAAAGGATTTCATTTAACTCCTGTATGTCTTCCCCTTTGGTTCTGATGTATAAAACAAAGTGGTAAAATTGCCATTCCCAGAGCATTTTCTCAATTTGTTGAGATTTTGCTTTCTAGCATTTGTCATCAGTTTGGCTCAAATAAACAACAACAAAAAATTCTCTACAAGTTTGGAAATTTCTTGCATCAACAAGATCCAGTAGCTTTAAATATGAACCTAAGAATTAATTTCTTCACTTGTAATGGAGACTGGTAGGTACCAAATAAAGCTACTGGAAAGGTCATACATGATAATTAACATAAAAAGTTAGGACTCTGGGCAGTAGTACTAAGTACTCAATCAAGTCAACTGTGAGTTACTATTATACCTGCCTTTGAGACAGTAATGTTCTGAAATGAGAGAAAATAGGTTTACAAAACCTGATTGTGACAGGCTTTAATGGCAGAGAACATAAAATCTAAAACATAAGTAGAAGACAAGAAAAATCTTGGGTTGGCTAAACCATTAGAGTTCATTTGAGTCACCTACTACCCCTGTGTCTTTGATCCTCGTCTGCACACTGAGGATGAAATAGAGACTATCATGAGGATAAAATTTTATGGTATTATGGGGGAAGAAGAAACCTTACTCTCAAAGCTCTTTTGATGGGTCTAAAAGTTAAATTGACATGAGACAGAGCAACAAGAGAAAATCACCAAATTTAACACATATGTGTACATGAGAACCCCATATATACAAGGGAGTCAAAAATCTCACATACATGAGAGTTTCAAACACAGAAAGGGAAAATGAGGTATACATGACATTTTGAGCCATGGGGCTTCAGAGAGGAGGAAGATCATTACAGGAAGAGCAGATGTTAAGTAATTAAATTTATCTTGTCCTATACATAGGTCAAAAAAGTTTATTTCTGATAATTTCTTATTATGAGCAAGTCTTATGACTCAAATTATTTTAGGTAGTTGATGGGGTAGGGCAGAAGCTTCTCTTGAACCTGCAAGATCTCAGTTGCCTTTAGCTCAGAACAACCCACATATCAGGTAGGCACATCTTGGGGTAACCCCTACAATATCTACAAAGTGACTAGCATGTGCTTGACACACAGTGGGTGTCCAGAGCATGATAGCTACACTTGTTACCTGTCAGAAAAAATCTCTTTCCCAACAGGGGGAATAGGGCTACCAAGTATCTGGGTTAGACTATAAATAGGAAAGTCTTAATTATTTAAACATTTAGAGAAAGTCAATTATATTTCCATTAAAATGCAAATTAGCAAGGAGGAATGGGCTGCAGAGTGCAGGGAGAGCCAAGATGGGGTCCTTGTGACTAGAAGACAGGGATGAGGATAAGGTCTGTTGGTGGGTGCTTTACTAACCCGGTGTGCTTTTTGAGAAGAAAAAAAATAAATAGAAGTTATCAAGGATGTGACCCAACAACCTGGGAATTGACAGGCACTAGAGAGGTAGAGAAAAGTCTTTCTACAGGGAATTAGCTTCTCTGGGAATACCAGATGTTGGCTGCCTCAGAGAGGAGGCCAAGAAGTCAGTCAGACTGTCACCATAATACAAGGGGCAAATCGAAACCATGGTTGAGAAAGCTTCATTTCCTCAGAGAAAGAAAGCAGGTTGGGGGGGGTTCTACCCTATTAGTTTCTTGGGGTGCCATAAAAAATTACCACAAGTTTGCAGGCTTAAAATACCAGAAATTTACTTTCTCATGGTTCTGGAGGTGAGATGCCCAAAATTAAGGTGTCAGCGGGCCACACTTCCCCCAGAGGCTCTAGGAAAGTAACATTCCTTGCCTCTTGCAGCTTCAGGTGGATGTTGGTACTCCTAGCTTCTGGAAATATCCTTCGATTTAGGGACTACCTGGAAAATACAAGATAATCCCACCTCAAGATCCTTCAGTGACTCTTTTTCCTCATATTTTCATAAGGTAATATTCACAGGTTCCAGTGATTTGGACATGAACAGATCTTTCTGAGTACTGAAATTTAAACCATGACGGTCTACTTTCTGGCCCCTGATATTCATGTTTGTTCCATGTGAGAAGTGCAACATTCCTCCAAATGTCAACCCATTGTAGCACCAACAATAAGGACAAAGCCCCAGCTAAATATCACGAACTCAACTCACTTGGGGTGGTGAACCCACAATACACTGTATATAGATGGTATGTTGTGGAATTGTGTACCAGAAACCTGTATAATTAAGTTAACCAGTGTCACCCAATAAATTCAATAAAAAATTAAAAATTCACTAATTCATTAATTAGTATTATGAATTCAAAAGTCACAGTCTCATCTTCCAAACCAGGTATGGATAAGGCTCTCTAAGTATGATTCATCCTGGGGCAAAAATCCTTCTTCCTCTGTGGACCTGTGAAACTCAGACAAGTTACCTGCTCTCAAAATACAATGATAGAAAAAGCATAGGATAACAATCGTAAACATTTCCATTCTAAAAAGGAGAAACTAGAGAGAATGAAGGGGTAAGCCATCCCAAGAAAGTTGAAATGCAG
Source organism: Sturnira hondurensis (assembly GCF_014824575.4). NCBI lineage: Eukaryota > Metazoa > Chordata > Mammalia > Chiroptera > Phyllostomidae > Sturnira > Sturnira hondurensis. Next base: position 610,159 of record NW_028081579.1, read on the forward strand.
CAGGGGAAATTCCCTGACATTTCAAGGCCTGAGAATAATCCTCCATGATTCTGTGCTCCACTTGTTATGCCTGTAGCTCTGCACTTGGGGACCACATCATCTCAGTAGGCCCCTGTGGCAGCTCGGTAAGCCTTTTGGCCTGAAGCTTATTCTTCTGCCTCTGGGGTTGTGGTACCAGGCTCTGGGGTCACAGCTCTGCCCTTGGAGTTGCAGAGGAAAAAAGGGTTCTATGGAGAGTAAGCTCACAAGATGATCTTATCATAAATTCCTAACTGGGCAGGTCATGGTGAGTAGTCATGCCCCTGGCATAAAAATTTTTTATTAAAAGGCTTACCTGTGCTTTAAGCAAGCCCTGTCCATTGTTTCTTTGTGTCTAGGTTAACACAACTTTAAAATGCTCCATCAGAACCCTCCTTCTAATACCTGACTACCTGAAAAAGAGCACAGTATCTTAACTATCCTTAATCCATTCCCACCTTACTTTCTCCCACATTCATGTTCAGAACATTCATGTTCTGTCCCTCCTTAATAACAAATACATAAAAGAAACTGCAAACTGTTGTTCTTCAAAGTATTTCAGATCTTGCTTCCTGGCAATTGTTAGTTTTGGCATAAATAAACTCATTAAAATTCTTCACAGGTCTGTAAAGACTTAGGTTGACAGAGTCACCTTCCTTTTTCTTAAGGGTAGCATGTATTTGCTGGCAAGTAGCCCCATCAAAACCTTCCTGCCTATCCACTCCCAGAAGTCCGACACTTTTTCTTCATTTTTTTCCTGTCTCTGTCCCTTTCAGTCCAGACTGGCAATATGTCTGCTGATAGAATATTCTCAAAAATCTGGTGGGTCTTTTGTGTATGTTAAGAGGATTTATGTCATTACACAAAACAGTCTTCCACAGATCTTTCCTGGATTTCTCCATCTCTACTCCCGGCCTCCCTGAGATTGTGTGACTCCCTGAGTCACACATCTAATCACTTCAACAGCAACAACAAAAAATGTCCTGCCACACCTTTGGCTTCTTTCCAGAGCACAGGTTCCTAATTGGATATCTCCTAACATTAGCCTTTATTCTGCAGTCTGGATAGGCTGCAAATTCTAAAATGAGCAAGTGCTGGTTTCTTTGCCTTAATTTATCTTTTTTCTCTTATATTTTACTGTAATTAGAAAAAAAGAAACCAGGCCATACCTTCAACACATTGCTTGGAGATCTATTCAGCTGAATACCAAAAAGTTCTTCACTTACATTTCTATTATCCATAACTGTACAACACAGGTTGGTCAAGTTTCCTTCCATTTACATAACAATAATCAGCTTTCCTCCAGTTTAAAATAACATGTTCATTTCCTTCTAAGCCTTCACCAGAAACACTTTTAACATCAACATTTCTCTCAGTACTCTGCTCATGACCTTAGATGTATTCTCTGAGACAGTTTTCTCATTCATGCTTCTCAGTTTCTTCTGAGCAAACATTAGAATGTAAGCTTTTTATACCATGAGTGTCAAAATTCTCCCAGTCTCTACCCATTATCTAATTCTAAAAACTGGTTCATATGTTTAGGCATCAGTTACAGCAATTCCCCACTTCCCAGTACCTAAATCTGTATTAGTTTCTTATATGTGATGCTGCAACAAATCATCACAAACTTGTGGAATTCAAACCACATAACTTTATTCTCTCACAGTTTGGGAGGCCCAAAGTCCCAAATTAAGGTGTCACTCCTTGTGGGAGCTCTATGGGAGAATAATCCCTTGCTTTGTCCAGTTTTTGGTGGCTCTTCGTCCTTGACTTGTGGCCACATTATTCCTATCTCTGCATTCATCTTTAAATTGCCTCATACTCTTCTGCCTGTCAAATCTTCCCTGCATGTCTGTAATAAGTATGTATATATGCTTATATGAGTATAGACTAGAATACCTGGTAAAACCACAACTCTACAGGTCAGGGCCTAGAAGAGTGGGGAGGGGGTAACTTGTAAATAAAAAAGAAATCAGAACAGCAAACACCTCATTAGGGTTAGTCAATACTCAGCTGCCTGAACACCTAAGCAGCAGGGAAGAGCATGTATGCTTTACTCTAAGGTATCCTATCTTCATTTGGTCACTGCTGGTACCACAAACCACAGCAATATTCTGTTGTTCACTTCAGCCAATATGTATGCCCAGTGTGTGGACGTCAGGAAAGGGTGAAGGATTAAAGGGAACCACGAAGATGGAGAGAGACTGAACTGAGGAAAATTCTAAAACTTGGGGGAATGTGTATGATAAAGTCTAGCCTCGTGCCCTGGGATAGCGGGGCTGGGGGTGAATAATGAATATTCAAAGAGCTAAAGAGAGGGAAGTCACCTGGGTTTGACATGCTTTCCTCTCTCCACTGTACCACCTTCAGTTCCTTGCTGAACTAGAACTACGTCCAAACACACTTTCTGTTTCACAGAAGCCACACCTGCTCACAGATTGCTATACTACTCAGCTTCTCAAGGCCACTGCTCTCCAGGGTTTCCAAAATCAGATTCTTCCCCTATAGTCCATGCTTGTCTAACTAATGTTCTATGTTCTTTTACTGGACATTAGAGAATATTATTTTCTCAGAAGGAAAAAACAACAAACTGTAAGAGTCAATAAGAAAATTAATAACTAAATGTCCTTGAATCTCATAAATAAATGTATTTTTTAAATAAAAGAAATGGTTTTCTTCCAGGTCCCTGAAATTTCTGTCTAGTGTGGGTTTTTATGGTCAATTTATAAAGATATTAACACATAGAGTACCAAGAAAGTAATAAAACACAAATTTAATTAAGGTAACATAGTCTTCTCCCTCAGTATGTAAAGTAAGTACATCACAAGGCAACTGGACAGCAAGATTTAACAGCAAGGTCATATCTTTCGAAGGCTAAATTAAGATAAATTTCAAAAGCTCTCTCCTTAACACCTTGCTATAGAAAAATTGCATTTCTTTTTACTGTATTTACTTACGTTGCTGTGCTTCCTGCCTTTAATGACCGACCTCTTTGACCTGGCTTTGCTGAAATCTCATAAAGATGAACTTCAATTATAAGCACAGCACAGTGTCAAGGTTGCATAAGCTGACTACAAACAGCTGTTCGGGATCCAGTACCTACAAGAGGAAGCTACCTCACTATGTTAGCTCAGTTTTAGAACTTCCCTTGATTGAACTGACCAAAGAGTATTATTTTCTATAACATCCTTCTTTTTATCATTTTTTATATATATTTTTCAAAGCACACAGAAAGATCAAAAGAGCTGAGGTTTCTTGTCTACCTGAATTACCCTGAGCATATTAAATGACCTTGCCTAGCTGGTGCCTAATGTTTCTGCTGGCTTAGCACAAAATGGACCCTTGCTCACTGTATAATCATTCCCACAGCACCTGAGGAAAGCGAATAGATGTCCCTGTGGGTATTTTATCAGCTGAAATCTTAACAAATTCATCAGTTTTCAAGGATCATATGTGCAACACAAGGTTAAGGTAGACGTCATTACAGAAGTAGATCGGATTCTAAAAAGCCTCTGAGTATAGAACTGGAACACTTTATGGGGGTCTTTACATACATACACACACACACACACACATACACACACACACACACACGCACACATGAGTCAATAGATATGCCCAGGATTGTCAAGTATGTGCTATCATTTTAAATCTCAGGGATTACTTCAAATAGCTCCCAGCATTGTTTCCCTGTTGCTAAACTACTATTTCAGACTGATATTCCCTATGTCCACAGACTGCTCCATGCCACTAAAAGACAGTAGAGCTCTTTACCAATTCCTTCATTTCTTCACATTGTCACTTTTTAAAGCCAACAGAGTAAAAATAACAAAGATCACAAACGCATCACCAATGGAACAGTGATACCACATATAAACAATGTTGAGGTGTTAGAAACACAAAGAAACCCATTTTTTTACACACCCTTCTTTGGTAACTGAGTTCCCATAAGTAAAGTTTCGGCTAATGCAGTGCACAATAGATCCTCAGTACACCCTGGTGACAGCTAGTCCTCTGTCCCTGCTGGTGCTTCTTCCTCAGAACATCACTCCAAACATTTAAAACACACTTAAGGCCTTTTCAAAAACTGCTCCTCTATTATAAACATTTTATAAGGAACTAGCCAGTTTCTATAAATATACTTATTTGAATAGAATGTTGATTGAATTGAAACATCAGAATTAATGTCATGGTCTACCAAGGAAAAAAGAGCTTCAATAAAAAAGAGTTTTAGTAAATAGGTACGAAAAAGTAAAGGACTGAACTTAGAAAGAAAAACAAGAGTGTTCTGTACCCTTGTTTTTTTTATTTTCCCTGTTCTGAAATATTTTGAGAATGTGGTTATGTTATTGTGCATTTTAGGGTTGTTGTAGCTGAAATGTAGGCAAATACTGAAAGGGAGAGAGTTGAAACATGTATGTTCCTTATGACTTGATGGAAGAACATCCTAATGTTCAGTTTATCCCCCTTCTACATTTACTTACTGTGGTTAAATTGAAATTGGTACAAGCATTGTCGGCAACAAGTATAACTATTCTATAGTCAGTAATCAGAGAATTCATTTTTTAAAACTGTTTATCAGAGTAATTATTATTATCCTGCAATTAAGCAGTTCCTTGACCTCCAGAGAACATGATCACATATTTATATTTTGAATTCCTCTCGGTGATAAAAATCTAATGTGACGGTTAACTCCTATTTTCAACACAGTCTACTTATGCTAAATGCAGTGTCCCCCAAACTCCATGTTAGATTCCAATGGCTTACAAAAAGAACATATCCTTATAATTCATACTTAAGCATGGGACCTTATGTGTATTATCAACTTGTGAGCAACAGTGAAGCTGGGAATGATACCCTGGGCTCTAGGCCACATACTCACACTTGGAAGATCAACTTGATAATAATTACAAAGTCTGACCAAGTAGCCGTCATAAATTTCATGTGGCTAAAGATAATACCTAACATATATGGCACCAAAAATTACTAAAGCCAACAGCTAAGACTTTTATTTTTCCACCTACAGTGGAATTTATGTTCTAGTTCACAGGTTTCTTCTGTATCTATACAACGAAGTACTTACTGTGGCCTCTTACAAAGTCCTATTTCTATTTCTACAAAGTCTAAAAGATCCTATTTCTACAAAGGCTAATAGATTTTTCTGAGCTGTCCCAGAAAAAGCAATGATACTATATTCTAATTCTCCCAAAGCCACTGCTTAAGACTCTTCATGCCTTCTTAATTAATGTGTTTACCTCTTTTACTTACCTTCTGGATAAAATAAAAATGCCTCACACACAAAAAATTGAACTGAAAATCTGAAATACATAATCAATCTCAAGAATTACCAGTTTCTAAGAACTTAACTAATGTCTTCTAAATGTCATAAATGTAAATGAGAAAAGGGAAGATTAATTATATTTCCATTATATGAAAGTCTGTTGAAAAATATCACACATTTAAAACAAAGCACAAGGCTAAATAAATTATTATAAGATAAAATAGAGGATTATAACAATGTATTTTACAAGGAAGGCATGGAAGATAAGGAATACTGAAGATAAGGAATGGAAGATAAGGAATACTGAAGACAGATATGTTTTAAACAACACAACACAACTAGACAATCCAATATCTGTGATTTAATGACAATAGACCACTTTTTAAAAAATTCTTCATTTCTTCACTGAAAAAGATTTCTAAGTATATAAATATATCAACCAAGGAAGGAGCCAGAATATGAAATCTCTTATTAAAAGGAGATCCATCTTACACAAAGAGGGCATTTTTACGCTTTCCTAAGAAATGTTCATTTCATTCACTATTTTAAATAATATTTTTTCTTTCATTAAACTGTAAGCCAATGTTCTAATTAATTTAAGCCTGAAGTAAGAATATAGGAGAGAAGACTTTTTGGATGAAAATAACTAGCTTCACCTTCAAAATTCAAGCAAGTTTCTAACATGGGAGACCATCTTATTATTTGTCTAAGAATGTTTAGAGACGGTCCCAGCAAGATGGCAGTGGAGTAGGAGTATCTTTCTCACACCTCCTCCCAGAACCAAACTGGAAATAAAAATAATGAGAGGAACAGCCACCTGAAATAAATAACCAAAGACTACCTTAAAATGATACTTTTAACCAAAGAGAGCCAGAAACAAACTAGAGACTGGTAGGAAGGGCAGGAACACCAATGGGGACAGCACTGTTCCCACAGTCCTTGGGAGCTTCCCCCTGAGAGGTGAAAAACCTGGACCCCAGACCTGGATCCCAAGCACGGAGTGCCAGTGCTGGGATCAGCCACCGACACAGCATCCTGGACTGAAAGGCCCTGGGGTTACTGTCTGCTGCGGACAGATGGAGCACACTATTATTTTCTTAAAGGGGCCGAAGCACAGGTTGTGTGTTCGCAGCCACTCACTCTGGGCTCGCGGAAAGGGAGGGCAGCACAGACTGGAGCCACTCCAGAAGAGTCTGAAGGGAGAAGCATTGGGGTGAGACATGTGGGAATGGCTGTGGGGATTTAGGTTGATACCAGCAGCCATTTTTCTTGAGAGGAGCTAGTCCTGCTCCCAGGGAAAGAGCAATTACCCCATCCAGCAGGGTACCACTTGCCCCACCCTCTGGGATCCTGCTTGCTTCACCTTCATCTGCTTGTTTCACCTTCACCTTCTGGAACCCTGCAAGTCCACACTTCATCTTAAGCCCTGCTGATGAGACAAAGTCAGAGAACTGGCTTTAGGGCACAGCCATTCTATAGCTATACACTTTCCCAGGAACTAGACTGGTGCGTCCCCCGTACAGGAGATTCATAGAAACACTCTCCTGTTTTCTGGCAGACCCGAAATCTTGACTGGAGGGTGGGAAGATGGGGAGCAGGGCAGCTCTGCCCACTAGCTTAGTAGGGGCTCTGCCCTGCTGAGAGCAGGTAAATAATCCCCAAGGGACTCAGGTGAGTGGTTAGAGGGAAGAGGAACACACCCACCATCTTCCCTGAACCAGAAAGGCACCTCCCACAGGAGATAAAGGAATCCTGTTCCCCTCATTCTGACAGGAGCCCTCTCAGAAACAGACCGGTCAGCAACTAGTCTAAGAATGATAGCAGGAGAGCAGGCAGAGGCAAACAGAGGCGGATCTTGCAGTGCCTTGGGATATTTGCCGACCCACCCCAGGACGAAGCACAGATAAAAGTCAGCATTGCAGCAGAGCATGGCCCATCCTGTGTGTAGGCAAACCTGGAAGAAAGAGCCACAACTATGCATCGCTTGTAGCTTTGAACAGGCTGTGTAGGGCTTACACCAGTCTCAGACATCAGAGCCATGTGCTAAGGGAGAACCCAGCAGGCAAACAATAAACTATACTCAGATGGATTCCACTTTGTTCTTTTTCATTAATTTCTTTTTTTTTATTTCATTGTAATTTATTTTATTTTATTTTATTTTTTTAATATAATTTTTATTTAATTCTTGTTCACGTACAGGTTTCTGTCTTATATTCCCAACCCTGCCCACCCCCCGCCCTTTTTCATCAATTTCATTTTTTCTCTTTCATAGCTTTTTATTCTTGTAAATTTTCTTTTATTTTTGTTGCCCTATTTTTTTATTTCCTATCTCTTATTTTAATCTTTATTTACACCATTTCCCCCCTTTTTTTCCTTTTCTCATTTTTTTAATTCTTTTTTTTTTAACTGTGAGCTAATACCTGGGTGTTTTATTTATTTATTTATCTTTAGAGGGGAAGGAGAGAGGGAGAGAAACATCAGTGTATGGTTGCCTTTTGTGCATCCCCTGCTGGGAGGTGGCCTGCTGGGAACTGGCCTGCAACCCAGGAATGTGCCCTGACTGGAAATCAAACCGTGATCCTCTGGTTCGCAGGCCTGTGCTTAATCTACTGAGCTACACCAGCCAGGGCTCCTTTTCTCATTTTTGATGTTCTTTCTTTCTGTCACTTTTTCTCATGTTCCTCTTTCTATTCATTATTCATAGTAGTTCTTTTCCTTCTCTCATGATCACTTTTCTTACCTTTAATTTTTCTCGTATTCTGCTTTTTCCCTTTTCCTCCTTTCTCTACTATTCTATTTCTCTGTTCACTTTTATTATTCTTTGTTCACTTTTCATTGATTTTGTTGTTGTTATTGGGTTCTTGTCTTCTTTTGGTTTTGTTTTCTGTGTTGTTTTGCTTTGTTGTGCCAGCACCTGTACAACATACAAGACATGGTGGGGGTTGAGCCTTTTAGTCAACCAGCTAAGAGGAGATCACACCAATGAATGAGCCAATGACAATTAGACACCAGAAACATCTTTTGTAACTCATACAAAAGACATTCGTAGAGCATCCAGCTGAGATCAAATGGCCTGCACCACTGCATCCCATAGGACTCTTACCACATAATGAAAACAATGAGTGAAAGCAGATCTCTCTAGTACATAAAAACAAAAAGAGACAGCTAAAATGGAGAGACAAAGAAACAACATCCAAGTGAAAGAAAAGGAGGAATCACCAGAAAAAGAGCTAAATAAAACTGAGGCAAACATATTATCATGCCTAGAATATAAAATTATGGTTATAAGGATGCTCCTGGAACTTAGTGATAACTACAGCAGCATGAAAAAGTATAAACAAAAACCAGTTGGAAATGAAGAATGCACTATCTGACATGAGGAATACATTAGAAAAATTAAAACAGGCTAGATAAAGCACATGATTGAATCAGCAATTTAGAAGACAAAGTAGAAAGAAATACTCATCCAGAAAACAAGTAGTAAAAAGGCTTAAAAAGAAAAAGGATGGTTTAAAAGAGCTTTGGACAACAAGAAATATGATATTCACATCACAGGGATACAAGAAGGCGAAGAAAGGGAGCAAGGAATAGAAAACTTGTTTAAAAAAATAATGACAGAGAACTTCCCTAACCTGGTGAAGGAAAAAGTCATACAAGTTCAGGAAGCACAGAGAGTCCCAATGAAGATACAGCCAAAGAGAACCACACTCAGACAAATCACAATTAAAATGACAAAGTTCAAAGACAAAGAGAAAACCTAAAGGCAGCAAGAGAGATACAGTTATTTACCTACCAGTGTGCTCTGATAAGGCTGTCAGCTGATTTCTCGACAGAAGCACTTCAGGTCAGAAGGGATTGGCATAAAGTATTCCAAGTATTGGAATTGATTACTTGATTGTAGGAAGGACTGCCAATCAAGACTACTTTATCCAGCAAGGCTTTCATTTAAAATGAAAGGTGGAATAAAGAGCTTCCAAGGAAGGAAGGCAGGAGGCAGAAAGACAGGAAGGAAGAAAGGAAAGAAGGAGAAAGACTAAGGAGTACATTTCCATCAAACCAGCATTGCAAGAGATGAGGTTCATAGCAATACAGACCTACCTAAAGAAGACAGAAAAATCTGAAACAACCTAACCCTACACCTAAAAGAACTACCCAAACAACAAGTAAGGCCCAGAGTTAGTAAAAGCAAGAGAATAATCAATATCAGAGCAGAAATTGATATAGAGACTAAAAAAAAGTGCACATACATTTCAAAAGATCAGTGAATCCAGGAACTCGTTCTTTGAAAAGATAAACAATTTTGATGAACCTTTGACCAGAATGATCAACAAAAAAGAGAGAAGATCCAAATAAATAAAATCATAAATGACAAAGAAACAACTGATACCACAGAAGTACAAAAGAATGTAAGAAAATACTACTAACTATATGCCAAGAAAGTGCAGAACTGGATGAAATGGATACATTTCCAGAAAAATACAATCTCTAAAACTGGATCAGAAAGAAGCAGAAGACTGGAATAGACCAATAACAACCAATTAAATTAAAGCAGTAATCAAAAAACTCCCTTGAAGTCCTGGACCATTTGGCTTCACTGTCAAATTTTACCAGCCATTGAAGAACTAACACCTATTCTTCTCAAAGTAGTCCAGAAAAAATTGAAGAGGAGAGATGACTTCCAAAATGATTTTACAAGGCCAGTATTATCCTATTCCAAAAGCAGGTAGAGAAACTAAAAAGAAAGAAAATTACAGGCCAATATCCCTGATGAACATATGTGCTAAAATCAACACAATATTAGCAATCCAGATCCAGCAATACATTAAAAAGATCATACACCATGACAAAGTGGGATATATCACATGGATGCAAGGATGATATAATATTTGCAAATCAATCTGATACATCACATAAAATGAAAGACAAAAATCACACAGTCATACCAACAAATGCAGAAAAAGCATTTGATGAAATCCAACACTCATTTATGATAAATACACTCAGCAAAGTGAAAATAGAGGGAACAAAACTCAACATAATAAAGGCCGTATATGAAAAACCTACTGCCAATTTTACACTCAATGGGGAAAAACTAAAAGTGTTTCCCTTAATATCAGGAACAAGACAGGGGTGTCTGCCTTCACCCCTCTAATTCAACATAGTACTGGAAGTTGTGGCCACAGCAATCAGACAGGAAGAAGAAATAAAAGGCTTCCAAATTGGAAAAGAGAAAGTAAAACTGTCATTATTCACAGATAATATATACTGTACATAAAAATTCTTGTAAGTTTCACAAAAAACTACTTGCTCTAATAAATGAATCTGACAAAGGAGAAGGATATAAAGTCAATATTCAGATATCAATGTCATTTCTATACACCAATAATGATTAATCAGAAAGAAAAACTGAAAAAAAAGACAGAAATTAAGATGGCAATCTCATTTACTATTGCATCAATAACAACAAAAGAAAGTACCTAGGAATACATTTCACCAAAGAGGTAAAAGACTTGTACTCAGAAAAACACAGAACACTGAAGAAAAAAACTGAGGAAGATAAAACAAGTGGAAGCAAATATGTTCATGAAGTGGAAGAATTAACATCATAAAAATGTAAAAATAAATGAGTGGAATTACATCAAATTAACAAGCTACTGCACAGCTAAAGAAATCATCATCAAATGCAAAGGGAAACAACTGTATGGGAGAACGTATTTGCCAGTGATACATCAGACAATGGTTTAGTCTCCAAAATATTTAATGATATACAACTCATACAACTCAACACCAAGAAGACAAACAATTCAACTAAAAAGTGAGCAAAGGATGTGAATAGACACTTCTCCAAGGAGGACATATAGAGGGCCCAGAGACATATGAAAAGATGCTCAACATCACTAGCCATCAGAGAGTTGCAAATTAAAACCACAATGAGATATCACCTCACACCTGCCAAAATGCCCATCATTAATAACCATCATTAATAAATCAACAAACAAGCGCTGACAAGGATGTGGAGAAAAAGGGAACCCTAGTGGACTCTTGGTGGGAATGCAGACTGGTGTAGCCACTGTTGAAAGTAGTATGGAATTTTCCTAAAAAATAAAATAAATGGAATCTCCTTTTGACCCAGTGATTCCACTGTTGGGAATATATCCTAAGGATCCCAAAACACCTGTTCAAAATAATATATGCATCCCTATTTTCATAGCAGCATTGTTTACAAAAACCAACATTTGGAAATAGCTTAAGTGCCTATCATAGTGGATGAGTGGATAAAAACAAAAACAAAAACTGTGCTACATTTACGCAATTGCATACTGTGCAGCAGTAAAAAAAAGAAGGAATTCTTGCCTTTTGTGACAGCAAGGATAGACCTGGGTGGTAGTCTGCTAAGTGAAATAAACCAGTCGGTGTAAGACCAATACCGTATGATCTCACAGATAAGTAGAATCTAATGAACAAAATAAACTAACAAACAAAATAGAACCAGAGACACAGAGACATTGAATAGTCTGACAGCTGTTAAGAGTGATGGGGGAGGTGGGGACTGGTTGAAAGAAGGTGAAGGGATTTGTCAAAGAAGGTATTTGCATGACCTAGGGACACGGACAAAGGTGCGGGGATTGACTGTGGGAGTGGAAGGTGAGCTTGGTGAAGAGCGGTAAAGGGGGGAAAATTAGGATAAGTATAACAGTATAAACAACAAAGCATTTAATTTTTTTTAAAAAAGAATCTTCAGGGAGGTATTAAGAGAAAGTTGAGCAATACAATGGCGACCAAATTAATTTCTATCCAAACACTGCACTGACTGTGTAGAAAGGTAAATATGAGAAAAACATGTTGAAAATGTGATTCCAAAGAGAAAGTACACTGTTTTATCTCAAGTGTGAGAATCCCAGAGTACCTCAGAAGAAAAAGCTCATGCCTGCAGACCTCTAATAATTCTGAGAAATAAAATGTCTTCTTAAAATTGAACAATGTTGCATTGACTTGCCTTACCCAATTTACTTGAACTAGCTCATCATACAACTAGTTTCATTTTTATCTAATTGTTTGCATTTTCTTTGCTCTATGTCTCAGCAAAAGGAGTAATCATTACAAATGTAGGAAGTATCCTTAAATTTAGGGTCGTTCTTAAATTTTCGCAGGAAAGAAATGCATATTTAACATTCTGTCGTACCTTTATAGGCCAATTGCATAATGCCTCATGCACATTTCATCAAAGAAGAGCATTTAATGGAATGTGTCAAAAATAAATTGCTTCAGCGTGTAGTTAAAACCTCCATCATAACTACAATGATGCCACCGTGTGGCAAAACGTATGACTTAAAACCTGGGTGTGTAGCATATCCTAAATACATTAACAAAATTCATATTTAGAGTTTATAAATAATAAGTGAGGTTCCGTTACTTGTAAGAATTTGTTGTCTGCCTTTGGCTCATTTATGACTTCTTTTTTAATTCCCAAGTCTTCTCCAAAGCCACCAACAATGTGTCTTCCCCTCCTTTATTCAAACTGTGTTGAACACTGAGCTCTGTTAGCCATGGGAACTAAGCTCTACAAACACAGGAATGCACAGAACAAACACTGTCTGCCTTCATTGTGCTTAGAGTCTCACAAAGTTTTCACCAAATTTGCTGATTTAAAGTGCAGTTTTTTTAAATTCTTTTTAAAGCTATGAAACCCAGTTCTGTGGAAGAATAAGATATCAAAAGCATCTTTGCACTCAGTTGAAATATTCATATACACTTAAAGCATTTATTGTGATCCGCAGCCTTCTGGAGAATTGCGTAGCAGTTCTTTTGTCAGTACTAACAACCACGGGGTATTTTTTGTATCACTGTAAGGCAACTAAAGGTGCAGCGAATGTTGTGCTTTTAAAAGAAAAAATGATCTGTTGCCACCTAATGACATTTCCAAGTGGTATCGATTTCAGGAGAGGAACAAAAATAGGCCATTTTAGCAAAGGAAATTCTGCTCTAAGTGGGTCTCGCGACACTCACCTATTATCTTATGTATCAAAATAACCAATTTCAGGCACTCAGTGAATCTTTTTCATTAAAGTAATTCAAAATTCTGCTATTATTAGAGTGTCGTTATAGGAAACTCTAAATACCACCATCAATCATCTGAAGTTCAGCAAAAAAAGATAATAAAACACATTCACATTAAAACTCACAACTCTGATTCACATGGGTGGAGTACCTCCTAACAATTAATTCTTGAAAACTTGCTGTATGTTCAAAGTAATACCCCATCAACAAAATGGTTTGAGGAGCCAAAAAATATTATTTTATGAGGATGACAAATTAAATGCAATGAATAAACACAAAGATACTAGGACATAAAACATTTTATTTTCTAAGATTAAATTCTTCTTCCCCAGATAACAGGAAAACTTGGATTTTTATAAGGATACTATGAACTATATATTCTAGGAGGCTGGGAAAAGAGAGGTGAAGCAATCCCTAAACAATTGGGGCTATCCTAAATGTGTATGCAAATTAAATTATACAAAAGAAAAATACATACACCGTTTCATAATCTATGAGATAATCTAATAATAAAACAGCCTTCCTTCCATGTCACTGTTTTGTATCATTATTGGGCAGTTCTTTTAGTCATACAAGATTAAAACCAGGGAGCCAGCCTTGACCACTGCTTCTTGACGATTTTGATCTAACCTGTTCTGAGTTCTTCCTATTCAGCCTGGAATTGCTTGAGAAGTAGTTACCACAGGAGCATACGCTATGGAGCTACGCTCCCTAGTTTCGAATTCTACCCCCACTGCTTTCCCCCGTGTAACCTGGGTGACTGACTGGGCATCACAGCTTTCTCATCTGTAAAATGAGGACAAGAGTATTTATCTCACAGAGCTTCAATGATTCAATGAGTGAATGTGAAGGAAGGGCTAAGAACAGTGTCCATCACACAGTAATGTCTATAAAAGCACTGGCTCTGCTGAGTGATTATGCCTTAGGTTTCCTCTCTGTAGTCTTGGCCACCCCACCCACAAGTCCATTCTTCATCGCCTTACATGTGTGATTGCCTGCAGCTTGTTCTTCCCAAAGCTGTATCTTCCTCTTCCATTGCTTCCTGAGTAAGCCCTAGTGCCAATGGATTCTAGCTAAATTGTGATTTTTCAAATCATTTTGCTTAAAGCTCTCAATGATATCTCCAAATAGTCCTTATTTTGATAAACTGCTGATCATCTAACTAGTACTTGGTGAAATCTATCTTAGCTTTTTCTGCATTGGGGGAAAATGGAGACAACTGTACTTGAACAACAATAGTAAATAAATAATAAATAAATAAATAACCAATAAAATAAAATAAAACCAAGGGTGTCAAAACAGAATCTCCAGGAAATTTCTGTAAAATTATAATTCCAATTCCTTTCTCCCATGAGGGTGATCCTGGATAACACCGCTTGTTCAATTTGTAATTTTTAATTCGTATTTCTCCACATCCCAAATTTCCTTATGTGAATTCATTGTATCTCCCTCAAATCCTGTAAGCTCTTCCATAGCAGAACCATCCATCTCTACAACTCCACCAATAACAGTTAGCAGAGCCCTAAGAAAAAAGGGCCCGAAATTAAGTATGTAGCAAAATGGAATTCTGAGATGCATATTAAATTAGCCAATTAATACCAAACTGACAAGTGTAAAGTTAAAACTTTTGGTAATCAAACTCTTTTCTCCCCAATATATTCCTACCCCTGTTTCCTCACTCTTGACTTCAAGAGAATTTTGGGAAAATGAAAAACTACTTGACAGTTTTTCTAGATTTTATTTTCAAAAAACATTAAACAGGGAAGTTAGATGTTTCAAGAATTTGGAATACAGATATATCTGGAGTGCAGAACTATATTTACTTTGTAAAAAACATAGGAGAGATATTCTCAATCATGCCTGACTTGAAGAAGAAACATCCCTTTGTCTCATGAGAGAAAGGAGAAGGAAAGGAGATAAGGATTGAGAAGGCTGTGAGTTCACAAAAGGAGCCTTTTGCTGAGACAGCCAAGGGGTGCTGTGAGGCCAGACCCAAGAGAGAGAATGGCTGCGTGAATCATAAGCAGATGGAATCACTGACACATTTAGTGTCCTGTGTCACAGGATCTGCACAGAAGTTGCAGAAATAATGACTGAACCCAGAGGGCCAAAGTAAGCAGAGGGATGGCAGCCTGAGTGGATATCGGAGCTAATGATTAAGAAATGTCTTCCCATAGTCTTTTTTACTTGTTTGCTTTACTGTAATGTACATCAAAGGCTTTGTATCATTTTACTTGTTTTCATTTAGTTTTGCCTGGGCCAGACCCCCCTTTTTTTTAAACAACTCCTTTTTTGTTGTTGTATTTTTTCCATTGCCAATTGGTCCCCTTACACTCTCTTCCTGCCCTCAATCACCACACTGTTGTCCATGTCCATGTGTCTTTTTATCTTTCTGCTTGATCCCCCTGCCCCCTAAACTCTGCCCCCTGACAGAGCTGTCATTTTACTCTCCATCTATGAATCTAACTCTGTTTTGCTTGTCAGTTCAGGAAGGGGAACCCTTTTGCACTATTGGTGGGAATGCAGACTGGTGCAACCACTGTGGAAAGCAGTATGGAGATACCTCAAAAAATTACAAATGGACCTGCCTTATGACACAGCAATATTATATTTTATAAAATATAACATTATATACTAAATATATATTATATACATATTACATACTACTTCGTATTATGTTGTACATATGAATCTACAAACATAAATGTAAAGTTATATAAATGAAATATGGACCTCAATTATGCTGACAGAAAATAATAAAAATTTTAAATTACTAACTAAAAGTCAGATTCCAAATAATCACAATAACCATTAAATTTCCTGTATCTTTAATTGGTGATGAATATATCAAGTCAGATCATGTTCAAATTAAAGTTAACATTAGAACTTTTGAAGATATTGATTTTATAGATAAAAATAGGGCTCACATATGCTCACTGATGATATTACAAATACTTAGTTAACAGAACTGGAATTCAACCCCCAGGCTCCTGGCCATCTAGGAGCCTGCTTGGATATTAATGACTGGAACACAAATATACTTGTAGAATAAAATTCGGTAACTTCAAAATGGCATGCAAGATAACGAGTTGCAAGAGAAATGAGGGCCTGAAAATAAGTTATTTATTCATCTTACTTAATGCCAAAATCATGGAAACAGCAGATAATGTAATGTGGCATTTACAGCAATCATCTCTAAAGAATCCTCGTTTGTCTTAGCCGGGTGAGATGAAGCACTTTATACAATCTCACTGGAGAAAGAGAAAAATTTCTCACCTGCAGATGATAATACAAAAACAGCGGTAACAGGAAAGAAGATACTTTGTGAACATCTGTAAGAGGAAAATATTCCGTAGCAGAGCATTAATCAATACCAATTGGATATGGTAAGTCAGTAATGCATACTTTATTTAACCACTTAACATTTGACTCTGACCACTGAGATTCTACCGTTAAATCAACTTGGAACATTGAACAGCTCATAAATACGATATTTCCTTGCACGTGCAATAGACTTTTAAGTTAATACGTTTGCAAGCAACAATCCTTTTCATTTTGCTATGGCTTGTTACAAGACAATGCCATGGCATCGATATTCAGCAGTTAAAAGAAAAAACAAAATATGTACAATTTTAATACTACTCAAGACAGTCCAGCATATGTGAATACTTGTTTGTAAATAAGAAGAGAAGAGGTTTTGCCTGAACTGCTGATAGTGTAATTTCACAGTTTGAGGTACAAAACAGGGGCCCCATTCACATCCCTGGGTGCAAGGCTCCAGCACCTGTGTCATAATCAGCCCCAACTCTCTCCCCTTTATACATCCAATGATTCCCTGAGTACTGTAAATGTAGCAGAGTGGGGAGGAAGATAGGGAAGAGATGGACATGCCACAGGGAAAAGAAACAATCTAGTGCACTGCATGCATTGGAGGGAATTGCTCAACAAAGCGTTCTAAGGCTGACAGTGACCAGAGGGGAAAGAGGAGGGAATTTCAGGGGAAATAGGGGAGGGATTTAGAGGAACATATATAAAGGATACATGGACAACAACTGAGAAGGGTGGAAATGGGAGGGAGGGGGGAGCACAGGGGTGGGATGGGATGGGAGTAATAGACAGAAAACTGTACTTGAAAAATAATTAAATAAAAAAATTGGAAAAACAAAACAAAACAAAAACAAAACCAAAGCGTTCTACTCCACAAGTTGGGGCAGTCAGGTTCCCCTTCCCCTAGTCAATAGAAAAGACTATCCCTCAAAAATCTGACCCTTGGAATGAAACTCTTTTCATTCCTGGATTATGAAATTTTACCCTATGTGAAATTGCAACATTTAGAGGATTGAGTCAGACAAGGTTTTGAGTATCTACCATCTCATACATTTAATACTACTTTCATCCTGAAACTCTTCATACTAATTCTGGGTTCAGAGACAGGGCTAGGCCACTAGCCTAGTCAGGTCTAGGTCCAACCTCTTTCTTTGCTCACAGTAATATCAGCCATGACCCTATTATGCTCTGCTACACTGGGATGTGTTCAGAGACTCCCTAAAACATATGGATGGGTGTCTGTTATCCCCTCCCAGAGATCCAGTAATGCATGGAAGAGCTAGTTTCCACAATCTAAAAAGCCTCTTCTCCTTAACACAAAGTTTCTAACAGATATATGCTGGCATAACCAAGAGAGATCTTCTCCAAGGAAAAGTTATAATAGTTTAATCATCTTTATTTGTTTTCTCTATCTATATAAGATCAGCTTTTCTTTGTTCTAGAGGGAAAAGAAGTTTAATTTAACACAGAATACCTCCAAACTTTCGATTATATTTGACCCTGCCTTTTTTCTTGTATATTTCTAAACATAATTTTCAGCCAAATCCTCACTCAAGCCAATGATACTAAAGTCGTGTGTATGTGTTCTGGCTCTTGGTCTTCCCCATACAATAATACTGAGAACAATTCTAAAATCAAAAAGGCTCCAGAAACTGAACATGTTTTGCAGCAACTCAAGTCACAATGAAAACCTGACATAAGCTGATATGCAGCTATTTATGGTCTTTATCTCAGTATGAATATTCATGTTTTGCTACAGAAGTAGTAATTAATCTAGTTAGAGACCCCACTGGGAGCATTAGGTAATATACAGTTATATACAACATTACCTTTCAGAAACTTTGAAACACAGCTGGACTAAAGAGTTCCAGATACTCACGGGGCTGTAGACCTGTGTTTTCTCTGACAATTCTCACCCATCAGGCCAGGTATTCACAAAGAGCAGTTCTCCACTAAATTCAAGACACCTATGAAATCTGCCTAAAACTGTATGCACAGACTCCATAACCCTGACCTTTAAAATTCCAAAGATAGCTAGTTAACCTACTCTTATGATGGGTTACAGTTGTTTTATGTACTACTTTTGTGATTAGAAAATGAAGACACAGTTTCTTCTTTTAACCTCTCTCTCAATTCTAAGGCTATTAATAATTAGTATAATTAATTTACCAGAAAGTGTCAGCCAAGGATATAGGTCCCTAGATTATATGATTGTCTATGTGGATCTCCACTGTTGCCAGAATCACTGCCTTGTTTCAGCTCTTGGTTTCTAAAAATACCTGACAAAGGGAGAGCTGACTTCTCAGAATTATAACAGTTGGTAAGAATCCATTTTTCCAAAATTCAAAAGCAGTTTTGTTTTTTTATTAAAACCACACATAGATTTTAAACAAATATATTTCAAACTACGTAAGGGGAAAATGATTTGGTCAATACAATTCACTTTAATCCTCCATTTTTCCTTCCTTTCACAGCTCAGTTTATAATTGGTAGAGGGGAACTGACTGTTTTGTTAAAAACAAAATAGAACCTCCACACTCAGCGAGCAAAAGCAACAAGACACAGAGGTGATACTCTTTCCCTGCCCCTTGGTATTCTTTCCCATTGACTGCCGTTCCCTGGCTTGTGCCCCTCTCATGGTGAATCCTTTGCTGAGAGGTGGTTAAAGAACCTTCTGTGGGTTCCCTCCACCACTGATGCACCCAGTTGATGCTTCAAAGAAATGCTATTAGATATTACATCAGTTTTTAGTGCAGTCATAACTAAGTACCAAAGGCTGGTATCTTAAACAATAGAAATTGATTTCTCATAGTTACAGAGGTTAGAAGTGCAAGAACAGGGTGTCACCATGTTGGGTTTCTTCTGAGGTCCCTCCCTTTGACTGGCAGATAGACATTTTCACTCCCTGTCCCCATATGCCTTTTACCTCTAAGCACACACATCTCTGAGTTCCTAGTGCCCCTTTGTGTGTCCAAATTTTCTCTTGTTATAAGGACACCAGTCAGATTAATTAGGTCCCATTCTAACTGCCTTGTTTTAACTTAATCACCCTTTTGGAGACCCCATCTCCAAATACAGTCACACTCTAAGGCAATGGTGGTTAGTGTTTCAATATAGGAATCTATAGGGGGAGCACAGTTCAGTCCCAAACAAATACTGAAAAGAAAGGGGGGAAATAAACAAAAATAAGTCAAAGAAATAAAACAGTTTGGCTTTTAAAAAATGTAAGTTCTTGTTGAGTTCTGCTCTAGCTAGCTTGCTCTTAAAACTTGGTTCTGATCCAGAGAAAAGATAGTATCCAGATCTTAGTCTGAAAGGGCTGGCTCAGAGCCACAAAGGCTGTGTTATTTTTCTTCCTTCCCAGATCCCAGGCTGCCCCATGTGGACCATACCTCTAGGACCCAGCAGCCTCACAGTCACAGTGATACTTCCATGGTCAAAGAAAGATTCTGGCTTTAACGTGCAATCACTGCCCTCCAATTCCTTTCTAGTTTCCTGTCTGAGAGACAAGCCTCTCTCCTATGTGAACAGCAGCTTAAGAAGAACTTACCATTAGGGTCTGACTCCTGTGGAAAGATGGGTCTGATGGTAATCCAGACTGAAAAACCTAGCAAAAATTCCTTAATTGTACAAAAAATTGTGTATATCAAAGTATCTATATGAGTGCAGATAGATACAAGCAAGTCAGCCATTTGATTATCACAGTAATAATCAATGTGTGGTCAATATCACAATACATTTGTTTCACCTTTCTCAAATGATATTTCACATCACGTGTACATGATGTAAAACCCAAAATTTGCAAGTACCATGTACCTTCAGTTATGCTATTTCTTTACATCATTATAATCAAAACATTATAAGCAATGTTAAGCAATTGTTCCCTGCTTATTTTCTTTTCTCTTTAGTACACATTCAAAAAGCAAGAAGAAAAAACTATCTTTAAAACTATCATAAACATTCTCCTAAAACATCAAGTATAAAATTACAAACTTGACATAATAAGCAAATGTCCATAGGTATTAAAGTCTATTTTTAAATCTCGTGTACTAATAGGAGAATTAATGTGGGCTTTTAGAACTAGGGGGACATCTAAATGGAACCTAACAAATATATCCAAATATTGTATCTTTCAAGATGAAAGGTGATTCTCTTAGACTTGTCCCGTGTCTACGCCATATAATTATTGAATCCCTAGAGATTGAAAGCTGCTTAGTTGCTCCAGTTAAGTGTCCAACACAAGACAAAAACTCTCCTGTGAGATCCCTGACACATTTAATTAAGCAGCCACCTAAACATCACCAATATCAGAGAGCTTGCTCATCCAAAAGCAGCCAGTAACATCACTAGAAAAGAAATAGAAATAGGAAGAAAAAACATTTTGTTGAACTCTTACTATGTGCTAACATGGTTTTCAAGAAGGTGTCAGTTTTGCAATCAAAAACATGGATTTGATGTCAATGTGGGAGATAAATTAAAGAAATAAGGCCTCTCAGGTCCAATTAAGAGACTAATACCACAACAAACTGATGATGGTTTGAACTAAGCACATGAACAGCAAAGGTGAAAATTTTGGAGAAGTGACGAACAGCTTAAATGGAATTACGGTATTTTGCCTTGTATAATGCACATCTACATTTTGGCCCGAACTTTCAGGAAAAAATCTTTTGTTTTAATTTTTTAATTCAATTTTTTACTTATGTATATTTATAAACAAAACTGATTATTATATTCCAGAGTATTATTTTACGTAGTTATTGTTATTGCTTTCTAGAGTTACCTTTTTAGTGCATACACATAAATAAATGAATTAAAAACATCTATACAGATATGGAATTAGTATTAGCCATGTAAAATATGCATCCTTATTTTCCCTAAAAAATTTGGGCGAACAAGTGTGCATTATACACAGCAAAATACAGTAGCTGGATTTGGTGGAGTTCCCATTCAGCACAAGATGAATCATAATTCCAGGCCATTTTATTTCTGAAAACATATGTGAGTAGCAGATGGGTTGCTCTGACCCTACTACCCTAACTTCAGCCCAGAACACAAGTTAACAACAATGACAATAATTATCGTATCAAAGCTCACTTTCATTAAAGGTCTACAACATGCTGAACACTCTTCTAAAGACCTTACCTGGATTTTCTCATTGAATCCTTACAACAACCCTATGAGATAGATGGGGTTGATGAGATCTCTTATTATCCCCATTTTATGTCAAAGGATCTGACACACAGAGAAATAAATAACTTACAAGATTACTCTTGAAATCAAATGGCAATTCAGGATTCAAAGCCGGGTTTTCTAAAGCTAGATTCTCAATTCAACCACAGCAAGGGAGAAAGTTTCAGGCAGAGATAGAGACAGTGAAAATCATACAGAGAATATGCCACTTATTTCTCATTCCCCTCCCTTCCATATTCTTCTTCATTTCTAGTTCATTGTCAACACACAGGAAGACAGATATCTCATGCAACTGAATGACTGGTTTATTGCCAAGAACTTTTCTTTAGGAATTAATGTCTCAAAAGAAACATCACTGTTTATTTTTATTAAAACGCAGCAGGCATAAGTGACTATAGGGTGCGAGAAATGTTAATAACATTTCAAACATAGTGATACTACTGAAATAAAAAATTTTTAAAATATTGTCAGACACTAAAAGTAAATGAATTTCTAAAATCTCTATTGTTTTCAGTTTGTTCATCATGACTTAAGTTATTTAGGTTTGGCTTTGAAGCCCTATACGTCTTTCTAAAGAGACTGAACTCATTTCAACAAATATATTTATTGTTCATGTGGTACTTCATAAAAGTCAAAGAATTCTCAAAATATAAATGATCTTATA
Organism: Sturnira hondurensis; assembly: GCF_014824575.4. Lineage (NCBI taxonomy): Eukaryota > Metazoa > Chordata > Mammalia > Chiroptera > Phyllostomidae > Sturnira > Sturnira hondurensis. Next base: position 632,697 of record NW_028081579.1, read on the forward strand.
GATTATTCAGTGTTCCCTGGTTATATAGTAAACAAAGAACTGAACAGTTAGGTCAAGATTTTTATGAACATTTAAAGAGAATGGCAGAGGCGGGACAAGTACCTAGACCCCAGAAATAGCACCTAGGATGAGAAAGAAACCTTAACAATGTCATCTGCACCATTCTTTACCAATTTCTCTTCCTGCCCATGCTTAAACATCTCTAGTTATGAACTTCTCACCTCTCATCAAAGTGCCTACAAATGAAAGGTCCTTCTGAAAGTAAACTTTTTCTAGCTTCTCTAGCAAACTACTCACCTTTTGAGCTCTAATTGTTCATTTCAACAAAGACTTATTAGATTACCTATAAAAATAACAGGACTGCAGAGGAATGAAATCAGTGCTCCTGCTTCGGGTACTTGGTTTCTACTGGGGATGAAACAGATTTATAAAATTGTGTGGAAAGCGCTATGCTATATCCATGTAGAAATTATTACAGCAGTGCAGGAAGTCCTTTCAATATGCTGGCATAATATTTGAGACTCTTTCTTCATTATCCTAGTTTATTGCTTCTAATTTAAGGAGCTTGTTAGTTTAGCCAAGCTGTGTTAATGACTTGGGTGGGTGGGACTGAGAAATGCTACGTAAGTCATAGCAAATGAGGTAAGAGCAGATGTTTTCTATCCCTGAGTAAAGAATAGTCAAGACCTTTTGCCAAAGTTATTGAACTTTCATTTCAATGCCACTATTAGAGCCCCCTCCCATCATCTACCTATTAATGATGGTAATGAAAAATCTCCAGTGAAAGCTAGCTGTGAATGTACAATTCCTGATTTCATAAAATACTGAGACAAACTTTAGGGTAATGAAAAATATCACAGGTCACAGAGGTTGCCTATATGTCCTGGAAAAAGGTCTGAACCAAGAGAGAACATTCAGAAATGAATATATATTTCTCTTTTAACAGATTCACTCAATAGACTGCCTATTAAAATGTCTTTCAATATACTATTATGTAAAAATAAAATATTTGATGTCAGATAAACAGAATTTTTAAAATTCTCACCTGAATGTGTTGATTGATTTTAGAGAGAGAGGAAAGGTGAGAGAGAAAAGCACTGATCTGTTACTTCCCATACACCTCCCACCCCAACTTCGTATTAAACCCACAACCTAGGTATGTAGGTTCTTGATATCAAGTTTGATACACCCTCACAGGGAATCAAACTTGCAATCTTTTGGTGTATGGGATGATGCTCCAACCAACCAGCCAGGGCCAGATAAACTTGATTTTAATCTCAGATCTACTTACTGCTTATATGACCTTGGGCTATTATTTTTAAATCTATCCAAGATTTCAAGTTTTGGATAGAACTTTAAAGCCTCAAGTTTTATTCTTAGCTACAAAATGGACATAATTTTATTAAGCCAGGACATTGTCTCAAAATTAAAATAAATTATGTAGGATGGCAAATCAAAATTACTGGTCTCTTCTTTCCTAACCACCCCCTCTTCCTTTATTTGAATTGTGAGATTTACTTTCCCTTGGTTTTATTGATTCATCTTACATGGAAGGTGACTTTGTATCCCTAGAACATAAAATCCCCAACATACAAGGAACATTCAACCTCACGAGAACACACCACAACAGAGACATATGCAGCAATGAAGATTCACAAAACTCAAGTCGTAGACCTAGGCTTCTAAATGCCCAGATTTTGATTCTTAGTGCCTCTTCCAGCCAGTATTAGGACTAAAAATCAGGCCTCTGACCACTACTTTAGAATTTATGAGCCAGAAGCACACATCCGGCTGAAGTTAACCTTGAAAAGTTTGGAGTTCCCCTTACTGATTCCCACTACACATTTCTCTTGGAAAACTCATGGCTAGCCAACCACAGCTTGTTGCAGACTCCCCATACCCTATCACCACACATGCAATGCCCTCCCACAGTCACATCCACAGACTTCTCTGGGCTCCCTTACCTTCCCCTTGACTCAACCACTCATTGTATCTTTCTGTCAAAACTTTTCCTTAGGCCCCCTGGAGGGTTCACTCTATGGTCAACGCGACACTCACACTTCAGTGAGTGTTGATTTCCCCTTCTAGACTGATAGGCAACCTGAGCACTCTGCTCCCCAGCAGCACTCCTATTTGGAAGCTGCTCCTCGAACATCCATGCCCCTGTGTTTGGGAGACGGCTTCAGGGGCTCCTCTGTCTCCACCTGGGCTTCTAAACGGATTCACACTGAATACACCACACTGAGAGAGCCATTTAATCTGGGCAAGTCTGTTCTATAATTTGTTAAGTGGAAATGATAATGGTAGTTATCTCTTAGATTGCCATTACTATTAAATGAGATGACATATATAAAGTACTTTAAAAGATAGATGACAGTAAGTGGTCAATAAACTATGGTTATTATTCTCATAATCCACATCATCTGGGCCACCATAATTACCACCTAATCTTCAACCACATTTAAAAGGTGCAGTAGTTTTGCATATCTCTGAATTTCCCAGGAGATAATACTCAAATGTAGTGAGAATGAAGTTATTTAATTTCCTTTAAAAAGCTATAGGAATCTTTATGAAATTTCACAATATTCTTTCAAAACATTGCAAACTTTATTCATAAAAGGAGGAAAATAGCAGGTTCTAGTTGGGTTGAAATTTTTTATTATAACAGAGGATCCAGAGACACATGAAAAGATGCTCAATATCACTAGCTACCAGAGAGATGCAAATTAAAACCACAATGAGATACCACCTTACACCAATCAGAATGGCCATCGTAAACAAAGCAACAAAACAAATGCTGAAGAGGTTGTGGGGAAAAGGGGACCCTAGTTCACTGTTGGTGGGATTGCAGACTGGTACAACCACTATGGAAAACAATATGGAATTTTCTAAGAAAACTAAAAATGGGCCTGCCTTTTGACCCAGCAATTCCACTGCTGGGATTATATCCTAGGAACCCTGAAACTCCAATCCAAAAGAATCTATGTTCATAGGTTCATAGCAGCACAATTTACAATAGCCAAGATTTGGAAGCAACCTAGATGCCTATCAGTAAATGAATGGATAAAAAACTATGGTACATTTATACAATGGAATTCTATGCAGCAGAAAGAAAGAAGGAGCTCCTACCCTTTGCAACATCATGGATGGAACTGGAGAGCATTATGCTGAGTGAAATAATCCAAGTGGTAAAAGACAAATACCATATGATCTCACCTTTAACAGGAACTTAAACAACAAAACACAAGCAAGCAAAATATTACCAAAGACACTGAAATTCAGAACAGGCTGACAGGGACCAGAGGGGAGAGGGGAGAGAATTTCAGGGGAAAAGGGGAAGGATTCACAGAAACTAGTATAAAGGACACATGGAGAACAAATAAGGGGGGTGGAAATGGGCGGGAGGTGGGGAGCACAGCGGGTGGGTGAGCTGGGAAGGGAGTGGGGGGTGGAAAACTGTACTTGAACAAGAATTAAATTTAAAAAAATAAAGAAAAAAGAAAGTCTTTATTATAAGAAAATACATATGGAGGAGGAAACTCCATATGGAAGGGAAAATATATAATTCCCTTTCTATAGGTCATGAATACAATTAAATTTATTTTCACTTCATAAAGCTAAGAGACAAGAATATATTAGCTAACTGATGATAAGCATACCCCCCTCTTCAATTTATGTTCTAAGGTACAATCTGCACATGGAAAATAAACCGTGGAATGATAATACGAGTGGCACTCAGAGCAGAGAAAGTGCTCCAGGAACAAGGAAACAGGACAGCAGCCTTGGAGCTGTGGCTTTTGTTCAGCCTCCACCATCAGCCCTGCCAGCTGAAAGCCTTCCACATGATCCATCCTGAATGCCAAGTGTGTAGCTGCTACTGTGTTGGCATGTGTTTTTCTGAAAATGTAGATTTTTATTACTAATCTTGTCTAATAGACCTCTTTCCTTGACCATAACAGCATTCATCATACTCAAGTGGATAAAACTCTTAAAATAAGTTAGCAAAAAGCCTGCTAGAATACCTTTTGCAGAATAAAATTTCATTAAAACAAAATAGCTAGAAAATCATTGAACTTAAACTGGATCTAGAAAACTACAAGTTAATGAAATAAATTCATTGAGACCATGAAGTAACTACATGTGAAGACAAGATACAAAATGTTTATAATCTACTTGGTATTCAACAGCAGTTAGAAGAAAAATACTGAGGGGAATTATATTATCTAAAATCATTGATAGCCAGACTTGTACAATTTTATATCCAATGTTAACTAAGTTTTATGTCTTGTGCATCTTCCTTTGGCTTAATTCAAAATTTTTAAGAATTTTTCAACTAATCTAGGTGATAAACATCTTGTCTATAAGAAATTAGTTATCATTAGCACTGAGCCCTGAATTTTAAAAAAAGTGCATAAGAAAACTCCCTCCCTTTATTATAAAATCAACAGAGAAGGGGAGAAAAATCAAGGGAGAGGGTGAAGAGAGGAGTAATACAATACATACACATTTTCATAGAGATTCTCATAGCTACTATGCATTATAACATAAACTAAAAGTCTCACATGCAAGGACAGCACTCATTTCTAACCCAAACTGAAATGCTTGGTCATATATAATGAGACATCATTAAAATAATAGGCTCTTGATTATCCTTGAGCATCTAGTTGTATGATTTTCCTTTCTGTAAATTAATATAAGGCATCTAATATTTTGAGAAAGTATAATTGCACTTGTGCTTAACCCCTGATGAAATTCTGCCTTGTTCAAAGTGTCCAATTTTATTTCAAGTCAAGCCCTGGTTGTAAATAGACTTGTCTAATCTCATTAGTTTGCTCTGCAGAATTTGGGAGCTCTGAAGTGGTAACTGGTAAGTTCTATTACTATTTCAATTTGAATTTAAGACTTTTGTAACACAGAATACATTTCACGAGTGTGTCTTCCAATAAAGGACTTCACATGTCGGCACAATCACTTCTAAAACAGTATTTGCTTTCCTGTTTGTTGAATATCCTTCTAGTAGTGTGAGGTCAAAGCAAATGTTCGATCAACCAAGAAGGTAAGCAATGTTTATTTCTATATTGTTACAGAATCACACAGAACATCCAGTCACAGACTATAGAATTGTTTTTTCTAACTTTAATGTAAATTGATCATCTAGTTCCTTCAAGTATCATTCATCAAATTTAAAAGAGTTTTTGGTAGCTTGATATAAAATCATTAAAATATAGAAAAGTGACCAATCTTAAAATACTTCACCCAAAATATGCAGAATTGAATATTTACAATTTTTCCAACCACTCCTTCTCAAAGGGTACTAGAAAAATTAATTGGGTTCAAAGTCCTAGGCATCTTGTGATTAGGGTTCGCAACCTCTGAGTATAACATTTTTATCATCTGTTGATATTCTACTCTTTTAGTATGTCAGTAAAATGATTTTTGCCAATTACTGAAGATGAATTTTAGCAGCTCCAGTGGCTTGAAAGGGAAATTATGACCAATGAGCATCATAATTAGCTCAATCTTTAGAGTTATAACATAGTAATTGAACAATATAAGTGGTTAAAAATCCAGGCTCTAAAACTTGATTGCCTGGGTTGGAATATTGCTTTTATTACTTACTCTCTATATAACATTGGAAAGTTAATTAAATTTTTTGTGCCTTATTTTTCTTATCTATAAATTAGAGATAACGATAGTACCTAGCTAGTACTGTGAAGGATAATTGAGTTACTACACGCAAAACTCTCAGAAGAATACATAATGCATAATAAGCTCCCATAAATGTTTGTTTTATTATCATTATTTTATGGAATATCTAATATCTGGCCTTACTAATTAAATTGTATTTTCTTCGTAGTAAAAGGAAAGAGTACTTTCATTACAGATATTAATTCAAATTTAATTTTTTTCTTTCTTTTATTGTTCTATTACGGTTGTCTCAATTTTCCCCCTTTGCTCTCCCTGCCTGGTCCACTTCCCCACCCCCATCCCCACAGTAAATCCCCACCCTGTTTTCCATGACCATAAGTCATTTACACTTGTTATTTAACTAGACCTTTTCCCCTTCAAAAAATATACATTTCAGACACATTAAGAATTAAATACATAAATACAATGGACCTTAGTCATGAAATACATTGAGAATTAGAAAAAAATCACTGTGTTAATATAAAAAAGCTAATAACAGTTAGTCAAGGTAGTTGACCAACTACCTTGATGCTGTGAGTAAACATTTAATTTATTGAAACAGAATCATCAAGTAAATTTAAGTTCACCTTTCTTTACCTTCACAGAGAAATTACTCATGTTTTACAAAGTTTTCCAATTCAAAATTAGCATTGTTAAAACAAGCAAATGAAAATGAATCAGCATATTAAAATATTTTTAAGTCAGATATGTATCTTAGGTTCACACATTGAACAGGCTTTGCAAGTTATGCTGAACAGTTTTGGTTACCACCCATTCCTACAGATTAGAATTACTTCTTATAGTGATATAAATATGTGGAAATATCTTCTGAATATAAATTATTTAGAAGAGACACTCTTTGGTGGCTATTCTTAAAAAAAAAAATTTCTCAGGAGCTTTTACAAAAGAAAAGGCGGGGGGAGCTAACTGGTCCTTTTCTCCAAAAAGAAAATATGAGCTGATCATATTTGGGATTTATAAGTAAATAGTGCACTTGCATTTTGAAGCAAACTTTTAGAAACAGTAAGACTAGCTCAAGGAGAGTCAAACTAAAACCTTTTTCCTAGTGTTTCTGCCACATGAACTGAGACTGAGAAACCTTAAGAAAAAGCTAAAGACTGAATGAGTGATGATAAAAAATAATTACAGGAAAATTCACATTAATAAGTATCAATACTCAAGAATAATGTTAAAAATTTTGAGAGAAAATTACACATACTCACATTTTGATAATTATAATAATATACAGAAAAAAAGGCAATTCAGTACTCAGTGGCTTACAACCACAGGGATGTATTCCCACCTGCATAGGTCTGAGAGTCAACTGTGCCTCCATTGACTTGAGCTGGGCTCAGCTGGCTGGGCACATTTGCTGATGCTGCTGGTCAGTTAGCCTTGGCCCAAGCTGTGAGCTGGCTCAGGTCTGCACTACATATGTTCAGTTTGAGGTCGAGGCTGATGATCTAGCACTACCCAGGGTTTTATGGGGGATCAGTGAAGTATGAAATGGAACAAGAACTTTTAAAGCTTCTCCCAACATCATATCTGCTAACATTTCACTGGCCAAAGGGAGACAACTGACCATGCCCAATATCAATGGGGCAGGTAAACATACTTAAGCTACATTTGACTGAATCACTTACCCCTATACCTGCATCTTCCTGGCTGAAAATCTCTGGAATCAGGATATTGACTTTTGCCCTAGCAGATGAAGAGCATTGCAGCCTCATTCTTTTGATACTGAACCAGGAGACCTGGTTCAAAACCAAGTCTCCTCTACAATTTCCCAATTTGATATCCTAATTGATGACAATTCCTATAAGGGCTAGCTTCAGAGTTGGATTGTGACAAACCCCTTCCCCTCCTGTCTATTATCTTCTCTCAGTGGGTCTGCTGCTGAGTCCTCAAAGTGCATTGTGGCCTTCTGGTTTGGGAGACTATTATAAAGTTAGTACAATGAACACCTGGAAATGTACCATTTCTTAGGCACTTTCCTAACCATCTTGGAATTTTACTTTGTTACATGCATCTAATTTGGTAAAAAACTATTCTCCTTATGGTAAATTTAATATATAAAATTACATGTTATGTTTATGTAATATTTAAAATAAGAATAGTAAGGAGCTGCAATAGTTTAGGCTGTAAGTCACAACGGAAGATCACAAAGTTAAACAAAAGAAAGGTGAGGCACCCTTCCCCTCTCTCTAAAATAAATAAGTAAAATGTGTTTGTTTGTTTGTTTGTTTGTTTTATAAAAAAAAGCCCTGGCTGGTGTGTAGCTCAGTGGATTGAGCGCAGGCCTGTGAACCACACGATCACGGTTCGATTCCCAGTCAGGGCACATGCCTGGGTTGCAGGCCAGTTCCCAACAGGGACTCACGAGAGGCAACCATACATTGATATTTCTCTCCTTCTCTCCTTTCCTTCCTCTCTAAAGATAAATAAATAAAATCTTTAAATAAAAAAGGAAGGTGAAGCAAAGCCAAATTTTTTCACACCCATTTTATTGAGCATCAATCTTTGCCTTTTTCAGCAAGTTTGTTTAGTCTGCTATAGTTAAAACTATACTTGCCTGTTTTTCCCTCTGGTGTTATTCACTTAGCATATTCCATGAAATATAAGAGATTAAAGACCCATTTATCAACTTTTCAATCATCTAATAAAATGTAGTCTTTAACATAAATCTGATCATATTCATTAATGAGCATTAGATTGAATAAAATTAAGTATTTAATCAAAGATGCCTGTTTTTTTTCTGTAATAGCAACTTTCATCTTTGTTGATGTGTTTCCTCAAGTGTAACAAATGCCTTCATATCTGCAGAAATTTTTCTAATTTTTAGAAAAGATTAATCATTGAATTTAAAAGTCTATGTTTTGATAGAGTTCACTTGCTAGTTTACTCACCCAACAGCAACCAGCTGAGACCCTTCCCGAGTAAAGCCTATGCTGGGCACTAAGGTTATAACACCAAACACAGAGATATGGTTTTTAGACTTATAAGCAGAGTCTCGTCTATTATATAATATATTCTCAGCATTAATGCAATTTTAAAAGACATAATATTACTATTTTTGTAACATTCTAATTTCTGCACATTCCACTTGTCTCCTGATATTTTACTTGCATTCACTAGTCCCCATAAATATTCTGCTATTTCCCTCTTCAAGTTTTGTTTCAACTATATTACAAAGACAATGATTCATTTCACTTGTTACCATTGTCTTCTTATTTAAATATTATTCTTATCTCATGTATCTTTAATAAAGCTAAAGAATAAATGACATATGAAGAAATACGCTGATAAATACATTAGACACATTTTACTTTGAATGGTTAACCTACATTTTTACCCACAAAAAGTCATACATTATTATGGTATTTTAAATTTAAAAAATTTATATATACATGTGTGTTGGTTTGTAACATAATAATCTTTGAAAATAACTTCCTTTGGAGTTCACTAAAATTCAGTATTTAGCATATTAGAAACAAATACAACAGCAAATGACAACTTACAATCTATAGATCTTTGGTAACAGAAACATTAGACATACATCAACACTTTCTTTAATTTATTTTTTACCTTTATATAATCTAAACACTGCTGCTTCAGAGCTTTATATTCCTCCTTTAAAATAAATAGTATTTCTCATAATACTAAATAAATCTTTACTGGTGTTAAATTCAGACAGTTGTAAAATAGATAATTGCATTATAAGCTATAGAAGCATTTCTTTTATGCTTATTTTCATTAAGTTCTTAAAGCAAACATGAAGATGCTTTGCATCCTGAATTGTTTCATTACATAATGTGAAGTCAAATTATGTAAAATTATTTATACTTGATCTTTATGTAAAAAATATGGCAATTTTCATGCTTCAGCCTAATAGTTGTTTATCTGTCTGCATTTTTCCCTAGAATATGAGTTCTTCATGGTCAGGAACTGTATATTATTCATACTTATGTAAATTACATGCCAATAATTGTTTTCCTATACCTGAAGAAGTATTGTATATGGGTTTGTCTCAAATATTCTTTCTACACCTTGAAGAAAAAGTCACTGCTCTTAATAAGATTATAACTATCTAGATAGATCAGTCTAGCCCTGACTTCAAGTTGTACCTAAAGGGTTCTTTCAAGGAACGATGAGAAAGAGCATGAAACTTTGAATGCAATGCCTGGCACATAGTAAATCTTCAATATGCTAGTAGTTAGTCCATACAAGTGATAACTCATATGGAGTTCTAAATACCAGGAGTCTCGGGAGGAATCTATCAACTGAGGCTTCCAGGAGGTACCCACAAGATTAGATAGGAGTGTTCACAGATCTATGGGGTGAGGACGAGGGGAGAAGAGCCATGCCCAACAGCTACCACAGCTAGAATCTCAGGAGAAGCTCTGTAGATGATGTTGAAATGATCAATTTAGATTTTAAAGTAGTCAATCTTATTGATAATTCAAAAATCCCTGCAGTTATTCATGCATTTAGAAACACCTATATTTATTGTGTGATTGTTTCTTCTCTTTAATAAACACTGCTGTATTAGGATTCATGAAAATCCAATCATTCTTTTGACCTAGCACCATATGCTTCCATAAAGATTTTATACATTGGCCTTTCAAGATTTCAAATATTATTTGTTAATATTCCTATATAATTTAAAAACACTGTAGTGTAAATTATGGGCCAGATAAAAAGTGCATTCAGTGTTATACTTTTAGTAAATATTTCTATGTCTCATACTATTATGCCATTGTCTTTGATCTCTAAATTGGTCTAAAGGATGAGGAATTAAAAACAAATTACTTATTAAAAACAAATTATTTTAAGAAAAACCTTTCAATCATTTAAACTTTGCTCATCATATTTCCTTTTTTAAATAGCTAAGAAAGAATAATTTTCTGTTTGCATGGGTTTTCACAACACTTACTATTGCCAGGGACAGTTCCAAAAATTTTACATACATAATCTTATCAAACTCTCATGTGTACTTTGTGAGGTATTGTTATCCCATTTACAGAGGCAGAAATGAAGGGGAAGCAAATTAGATCATTTTTCCATTGTCCAGCTCTAAGTAGAAGAGCCAGATTTAATCATAGATGTGTCTGACTCCAGAATCTGGGCTTGAGCAATTAAGCAATCAGAATCTGATACTATGAGCAGCTGGGAGCTTTGTGTTACCAATCTGTTATAAACACTATAGCTAAAACTTAGCTTAGGCTACAGGATAACAAAGGCATAGCTATACAGTATAAGCACTTAGAATTTCCCTATTTATCTTCACCATACAGAAGATACACAGATGGCAAATAAGCATATGAAAAAATATCCCACATGATATGTCAACAGGGAAATGCAAATGAAAACAAGAATGAGATACCACTATACACCTTTCAGAATGGCCAAAATCCAGAACACTAACAACAAATGTTGACAAGGATGTAGAACAACAGAAACTCTCATTCTTTGCTTGTGGGAGTGCAAAATGGTACAGCCACTGTGCAAAACAGTTTGGTGCTTTCTTATAAAACTAAACATACTCTTCCCATGTGATCCAGCAATCATGTTACTTGGTATTTACCTAAAGGAGTAGAAAACTTATGTCCACAGGAAACCTGCACTTGGGTATTTGCCACAGCTCTATCCATAATTGCCAACATAGCAAAGCAGTAACTATGTCCTTCGTAGGTAAATGTATAAATAAACTGTGGTGGAGCCAGGCTATGGAGTATCATTCAGAGCTAAAAAAAAATTAAAAAGAGCTGTCAAGCAATGAAAAAACCTTAATGGAAGGACCTTAAATGCATATTACTAAGTGAAAGAAGCCTATCTGAAAAGGTGACAACCGGTCTGATCCCAACTTTGTGACATTCTAGAAAAGGCAAAACTATGGAGACAGTAAAAAGATCAGTGGCTTCCAAAAACTGGAGGGAGGAATTCATGAGCAGGCAGAGCACAGAGGATTTTTCGGACAGTGAAATATAAATTATTTACATTCCATACATTACTATGGGAATGGTTTGTGTCATTGTATATTTTTTCGAACCCACAGAATGTACAACACCAAGAGCAAACCCTAAGGTAAATTATGGACTCTAGGTGATGATGACTTGTCAATGGAGGCTCATCGGTTGTAATAAATGTGCCGCTCTGGTAGTACATGTTGATAATGGGAGAGGCTATGCATTTGTGGGGACAGGAGGTGTATGGGAAATCTCTGAACGGTTGGTTTAATTTTGCTGTGAAAAATTTTCCACTCTAAAAAATAAAGTCTATCATTAAAAAATATTTCCCCATGCATCATTCTGTTGTGAAGAATAAGAACACATTCGTTTTATTCATACATTTGCCTTTTTGAAATGTGCCACAGTGAAAAGAGAAATGACACCGAGTCATTGCTAGGAAATGCATGTGTAATTATATACATACTGCCTAGACGTAAAATAAATAGTGACTGGCAAAGACACTTTTCATTTAAATAAACAAACCCTAGTTTTCAGTAAAAGCTGAACAAATCCGAATTGCTGATTTTGTTAATAGTGGTAATTGTGTCTTGCTGTTCATTCATCTTTGTATTCCATTCACCGGGCACTCGGTTTGGGGGATGGCGCTAGGTAAAGGTCAGAGTGAAATTCATTGAAAGGAACACTGAAAAGGCAAGTATGAAATGTGGATGCCAAGGTTCCACATGCTTTAGCAAAACATTCCACAAGGAGCAGACTTGACGACAGCGGCTAAAAGATCCAGAGATTGGGAGCTGCATTTTAAAACATGACACCCCTCTTAGTTTCCTTGATTAAAAATAATAACAACTTCGTCCTGGAGAATATACTAAGTGCTTGACATGGACAATTCCACTTAACTTTTACTCTCATTTTACTGATGAGAAAGTGAAAGTTTGGAGAATTTAAGTAACATGGCCAATGGGTAGAGAGGCCAGGATTCAAGGCCTGGCAACTTCACTATTTATTTATTCGCCTAAACCTATTATAAAGCCTCGTAAGAAAGAAGAACTTATAATCTGTGTGTTTCCTCACTTATAAAATTATACAGTGCTATATTATAGCTCTGTTTGTCCATAGCTAAAATTTGTATTTGTCTGGCACCATGTATATATGACCTGACTGTCACAAGGGACGTGTTTAAAGATCCCCCATAAGTGGCTATTTACCTTTTTCCCTCTATTTTTCTATTTGTATAATATTTTAATAATAGAGGTAGTAGAGAAAAGAAATGAAGTGAGGAAATGATTGTAATATCAAACTGTTGCTTCAGTTACAAGATTTTTTCCCCACAACTACACAAATAAGGACATTTCAATGTCTTAATTAATATTCACTTTTAACTTTATGCCATATTTTTATTACCATCCTCTCATTAAAAATCTAATGGGCATTAGCATACTGACAAGGATAATAAATGCCAATAATTCCTATCTAGTTATTAAAGCTAATAGTTTTCCTGTTGGAATGTAATGTATGTTTCAGCATTTTTTGCCAAAGGCACAAGGATACTTTTATCTCCAGTCCACCAATTGCATATTTAATTTAATACCTATTAAATACAAACAGCAACCCAGAAATTACATTTGCATTTTTGCTTGAGACATCAAGAGCCAACAACTAGAATGTGAAGATTAGGTAAAGGACTAACATTAGTTGAAAAGTGGAAATGATAAGCAGGCAGACTCCTGCCCCAGCAAAGTGGCTGACTTGAGCAAACACAGTATGTCATGTGGCAGGCTCCAAGCCCAACTGCACACTGTTACTGCCTCTAACACAAAGCTAAGGGAAATGTCATTCTAAACATCCTTGTTTCTAAGAACCCTTCCAATGAGCAAACCTTAGCTCTTAATTCTACTTTGCATAGTTTTCCAACAACCACAACATTTTTTTTCCTTGGAGCTGAAAACTTTCAACTAGTTTGAAAAACTAGTTTTCTGAGTTGCTAATTTGACTCTTCTGTCAAAGGGAAAGGGATTTTTTTAAAAAAATAAGAGGGGAGAGAATTTCAGGGGAAAGGGGGGGATTTACAGGAACATGTATAAAGGACACATGGACAACAACTAAGGGGGGTTGGAAATGGGAGGGAGGAGGGGAGCACTGGGGGGTGGGCTGGGATGGGAGTAAAAGACAGAAAACTGTACTTGAACAATTAAATAAAAAAATAAGATAAATTAGAAAAGCTTCCAAAATTGATTTCAACCCAAAAGAAGGACTTTCTGCCTAAAAAGCTTGTTGGTCATAATATTAGGAAAGGTGTTGCTTACTGACATAGATATATTTTGTATCTAAAAAGTGAATTATGCTAAATTTAAACAAGTGGGCCACATGCCCACTTACTCTTAAATATTGTGCTATAGCCATTGGTTTGGAGTTTGAGCATCATAGCATACCAAAGTATAAAATGAGTTTTATACTTTTCTCCAAATGTTTTTGTTTTCTTTGAAATGAGCAGAGGCATTCCTTTTTGACACAGTCTGGAAATGTCAAGGACTTTTCAAAATTATTTTTTGTACCTATTTAAACTGTCTCGTGACTTTACAAAGTCAATGAGACATATACAAGCTGAACATCATTTTTGTAATCAATATACATATTTAAACAATATACATAATTTTTGTAATCAATATACATAATTTAAAAATTATTTTAATTACAAGACTGAAGTGAGGTGAGTGACCTAGAGGGAAAGGTTGTTGAGAGAAACAGTCATCCTTGCACCTCTTCTTTTTTGGCACATCTGGCTCGGTATGCCAAGATTGCAAGGTCCTAACTACTCTTTTACCCAACCCTGCCACTCAGGATTTTTATGCAGCTGGTAACTTTGAAAGATGAAGCAATGCCTCCTCTATACAGATTCAATAAAGAATTAACTTCCTTACTTTTGCTTTAAAAGTGGTCAAATCCTCAAGCTCAGTATTCCTCAGTGCAACCCAAACCTACTATGCAGCTTGTATATCTCCTCCAGCCCCCCAGTGGGACTTCAGTGAAAGAAGAACCAATAAAAAACACTGCTGTTCACATGCCATTAGTAATAAGATCTTTAATCTTTGACCCAGGGGTGGTATATCTTCTGCTAACTTGTTTATATAATTTTAAGGAGGGCAAAATCAAGTCCAAAATCTGGAAAAGTTATGGTTAAATAAGCTTTCTAATCTTCCTTGTCTTCAGCTTGGAGACATGATCATGCCCATCTTAACCAATTTTAAGAGGATTGAATGATATGTTTCTTGTGAAGTCTTTAGTACAAAGGAAATGTTCAGCAAATGTTTGCTTTTCCTTAAGTATTACTACACAAGAAAATACAAAAAACTATGTCAAAAGAAGGTTACATTTATTTTAGGCATGTATTCAAGTCAACCTTGTATTCCTTAGCAAATATTTGTAAAAATCTAATATAGAATCACACTATACCATATATGAATGCTACTTACTCTCATTATAGTATTTTTTAATATACATTTAATTTCTAAACTTTAAAGGTACTAAGAGAGTAAATCTTAACTGTTTTCTGCACAAAAACAAAAACAAAAAAGATATATGACATGATAAAAGTGTTGACTAATTCTACTGTAGCAATCATATTGCAATGTATACATATATTAGACCAACAGCTTGCACACCTTAAACTTACACAATGTTAATTATAACATAAAAATAAAGGGTCCAGCACAAATGAATCCCTGTTTTTTATTTCAAAATATTTTATTACAAAATCATAAGCATGTAATTGTATAACATAATAATATCACACTCAAGCATACCATATGACATTTTAGGTGAAATGTTCAAGTTAAAATTATAAATTATTACATCCATATTATTACCCTACCAACCACACTCAAGCAGGAGTTACTTTTGCCAGACCCTGTATATGCAGTTAAATTCTATTTTAATTTGATTAAAATATTTAAAATTTTGTACCTATATTCATAAATTATATCAGTATGTAATTTTCTATTTTATGATCTCCCAGTTTTTATAAAATAAATTAGAGATTTTTCATTATTTCTATTTATTTTTAACTTTTTATTTTTCAATTACATTTGATATACAATATTATATTAGTTTTGGTTGTATACAACAGTGATTAGACTTATACAACTTCCTAAGTATTCATTCCATTGAACCTCACCCCTATCTGACACCATACGTCATTATTAGAATATTATTGACTATATTCCCTATTCTGTACTTTACATCCCCATGACAACTTTTTAGCAACCAACTTATACTTCTTAATCCTTTCACCTTTTTTATCTTTCCCCCAAACTCCCTTCCATCTGGCATCTGTCAAAATGTTCTCTATGAGTCTCTTTGTGTTCTGATTTTTAGTTTATTTTGTTTTTAGATTCAATTGTTGATAAATAGGTATTTATTTCTATTTTATTATTCATATTTTTTCTTCTTCTTAAAGAGTCTCTTTAATATTTCTTGTAATATTGGGTGGTGATGAACTCCTTTAGCTTCTTCTTACCTGAGCATCTTTATCTGCCCTTTGATTCTAAATGATAGGTTTGCTGGGTACAGTAATCTTGATTGTAGGTTCTTGTTTCATCACTTTGACTATCTCTTGTTAATCCCTTCTAGCCTGCAAAGTTTTTGCTAAGAAATCAGCTGACAATCTTATGGGAGCTCACTTGTAGGTAACTAATTCCTTTTCTCTAGCTACTTTTAGGATTCTTTCTTTGTCTTTAACTTTTTGCATTTTAATTATGTGTCTGTCTTGGTGTGAGCCTCTTTAGGTTCTTCTTATTTGGAACTCTGTATTTCCTGGACTTGTATGTCTATTTCCTTCACTAAGGGAGGTTTTCTATTATTATTTATTCAAATGATATTTCAAATTCTTGTTCTTTCTCTCTTCTCCTTCTGTCACCCCCATGATGCAAACGTTGGTACACTTCTAGTTGTCCCAGAGGCTTCTTACGCTATCCTCATCTATTTATATTCTTTTTTCTTGTTTGCTGTTCTGATTGGGTGTTTTTTGCTTCCTTGTACTCTAAATCACTGTTTTGTTTCTCAGCTTCATCTACTCTACTATTGATTCCCTGTAAATTATTTTTCATTTCAGTTAGTATATCCTTCATTTTTGACTGGTTCTTTTTTTATGATTTTCATGTTCTTTTTATGCTGTTGAAGTTCTAAGATCATTTACTCTTTTCCTAAATTCACTGAGAATTGTTATAATCAGTGTTTTGAACTTTGCATCTACTAGGCTGCTTGTCTTCATTTTGTTTAATTCTTTTTCTGGAATTTTTTTTCTGTTCTTTCATTTGGGACCTGTTTCTTTGTCTTCTCATTTTGTCAGCCTCTCTGTGTTTGTTTCTGTATATTAGAGAGGGCTGCAGCATCTCCTGGACTGAAAGGGTGTCCTAATGTACTAGGTGGTCTGTAGTGTCCAGGGGCACATCCTCCCAGTTCACCCAAGCTGGGCAATCAATATAGGTGTGCCCTCATGTTGTAGGCTGTGTATACCTTCCTGTTGTAGTTGAAACTTGATTGCTGTTGTCAGATCGATGGGAGAGATTTATCCCCAGGTCTATTGGCTTCCAAGACTGGCTAAAACCCCTGCAGAGGATTAGCTGTGTAGGGGCCCATAGCACAGAGCAAGACTTACTTCAGCTGGGCTGCAGTGCCCACTGAGTCTGCATCTTGAATGTGTCACTTTGTGGAGGTGGTAGGGTGGTGCTTTGATGTGTGCTCAAGCTCTCCATTGGGTACACTGCCTCTGGAGCCCCATAGGAAGTGCAGGCCAAGTTCAACCACCTACGTTCTGCCTGGGGCCAGCCAGCAGGAGCTACAAGTGATCTGCATATGGCTGCTACTTGTGCTGAGCTTGGAGGTGCCCAGCCAACCTGCAAAGCAGTGCTGGCTCCCACAAGTGCTGGGCCTGGAGCCACTTACAGGAGCAATAGGGCTCATGAGAGCCAGATGTTTCTCGTTTGAGAGATTTGAGGAAAGTCTGAGGCATGCAACAAGACAAAACATTCATATGAAAAAGATACTGAAAATAGATTGGGTAGGCCTGTAAGTTGCATGGGGTGGGTCTCGGAGAATCATCAGGGCAGAACTAACATCCTTACCCAGGTTGTTGGAGACTCAGGTATGGTGCCCACCTGCTAGCCCTGTGAGGCAAGGGCTCATCAAAGGAACAATGGCAACTTCTGGCCAAGATGGAGGCATAGTTGGAAACAGTGTGCCTCCTTGCACAACCAACAAAGTGGTTAAAGACAAAACTTTAAAGACAACAAAGTTTTAGTAATAAAAATGCAACCAAAACACAGAAAATTGAACTATATGGAAGTCCAACAACAATGAACCATTCATCCGGACTGGTAAGAGGGGTGGAGCCAGCGGTGAAGCAGGGTTGAGCAGAAAAGATCCAATGAACCCACCCAGGTGCATAAGCAGCCATTGGCAGATCCCAGGTGTGGGGTAGCAATGGGAGGACCCAGTGAGGGCGCAAGGTGGCAGGCTGGCCACAGTCACACATTTGCGTTCAGATAAACTAGGTGAAGGAGTGAGCGGTGAGACAGACTGCGCAGGCCCCAGTGGTGGGAAGCAGCAGAGAGAACCGCCATTGCCCCTCTTTGACCCCGCCCCCACATACAGCATCACAACCCAGCAACTGATTTGCCCCGCCCTGGTGAACACCTAGGGCTCTGCCCCTCATACATAACAGGCACAAACAGACCAAAACATTATGGCTCAAGAAGAACTCAAAGCCCCAGAGCCAATAACTCTAAGCGACCAAGAAATAGGCAACCTATCAGATGCACAGTTCAAAATACTGGTGATCAGGATGCTCACAGAACTAGTTGATTTTAGTCACAAATTAGAGGAACAAATGAAGGCTAAATTGATTGAAATGAAAGGAAATGCACAGGAAACCAATAGAGATGAAAAGGAAACTGGGACTCAAATCAAGGGAGTGGACCACAAGGAAGAAAAAATGACCAGACAGAAAAGTATGAAGAAACAAGAATTCAAAAAAATGAGGAGAGGCTTAGGAATAGAAACCTCCAGAACATCTTTAAACATTCCAACATTTGAATTATAGGGGTGCCAGAAGGGGAAGGGGAAGAGCAACAAGTGGAAAACTTATTGGAACAAATAATGAAGGAGAACTTCCCCAATCTGGCAAAGGAAATAGACTTCCAGGAAATCCAGGAAGCTCAGAGAGTCCCAAAGAAGTTGGACCCAAGGAGGAACACACCAAGGCACATCAGAATTACATTAGCCAAGATTAAAATGAAGGAGAGAATCCTAGAAGCAGCAAGAAATAAGGGGACAGTCACCTACAAAGGAGTTCCCATCAGACTGTCAGCTGATTTCTCAAAAGAGACCTTGCAGGCAAGAAGGGGCTGGAAAGAAGTATTCCAAGTCATGAAAGGCAAGGACCTACAGCCAAGATTGCTCTATCCAGCAAAATTTTCATTTAGAATGGAAGGACAGATAAAGTACTTCTCAGATAAGATCAAATTCAAGGAGTTCATCATCACCAAGCCCTTATTACATGAAATGTTAAAGGGACTTATCTAAGAAAAAGAAGATAAAAATATGAACGGTGAAAGGACAGCAAACTCACAGTTATTAACAACCATACCTGAAGCAAAAGCAAACTAAGAGGACAGCTAGATCAGGAGCAGAACCACAGAAATGGAGATCACATGGAGGGTTAGCAACAGGGGAGTGGGAGGAGGAGAAGGGGGAGAAGGTGCAGAGAATAAGTAGCATAGACGGTAGGTAGAAAATAGATAGGGGGGAGGGCAGGAATAGTATGGGAGATATAGAATCTAAAGAACTTGAGACACATGGACATAAACTAAAGGGGGGAATGGTAGGGGAGGGGATGTGCAGGGTGGAGGGGAATGAAGGGGGGAAATAGGGCAACTGTAATGGCATAATCAATAAAATATATTTTTAAAAAAGGAACAATGGCTTCTAACAGCACTTCTGTCTGGAAGAATGCTACTCCTCCAGCTCTTGATCTGATGCCTGACAGTTCAGTTCCTCCCTATATGTCCCTTGAGCTGTTGTCCCAGTTCTGGAGCTCAAAGCAAGTGAAGCTGAGGAAGACTATGTGTGAACCCATTAGCAGAAACTGCCTGGGACTCCAGCAGCCATCTCAGTCAGCCACAATCCCTGCTGGTTTTCACAGCCAGAATTTATGGGGACTTCTCTTCCTGGCACTGGAACCCTGGGCTGGGGAACTTAGTGTGAAGCTGGGACCCCTCACCCTTCAGGGGGATTTTCCACAGCCAAGATATCCCTTCCAATTTTTATCTGCCAGATGTGGTGTGGGAACAGCCTATTCCCTGTGTCCTTTCTAAAATTCTAGATGTGACTTCTTCTTTATATCTCTAGTTGTACAACTTCTGCTATGCTACATTTTAGGCAGTGCTGAGTGATGGTTGTTCTGTAGCTCAGTTGTCATTTTGATGGGGTCGTGGGAAGATGTAAGTGCCACCATCTTGAATGGAAGTCCTATTTCTATGCATTTTAGAAGACAGTAAGAATCAGAATTATGTTATTTCTTTAAAATGTGTATTTGGGGAACTCTAAATGTCTCTGAGATGATTACTTTTATAGGAGACA
Source organism: Sturnira hondurensis (assembly GCF_014824575.4). NCBI lineage: Eukaryota > Metazoa > Chordata > Mammalia > Chiroptera > Phyllostomidae > Sturnira > Sturnira hondurensis. Next base: position 652,988 of record NW_028081579.1, read on the forward strand.
GTTTTTGAACAAACTTCTCCATTTCCATCACTATTATTGCTATCAGCAGATTCCTATAAGGACAGATATTATCAGTTTTTCACCCACATCCACTTCTCACTATCACTAAAGAAACTGAAAACATGATACATCTGCTTTCAAGCCTGTCTTGCAGTTCACTGGGGCCAGTTTGTCCCACTTATATTTAGTGCACTGAAAATGAAAATCCAATGTTTATTATAGTACATTGAAGGTAGCTGGGAAGAACATCCTCTCGCCCCTGCCTTAGTCATCCTCATTACCACCCGTGCATTACAGTAAATCCAGGCTTACATTCCCACCTTCATTGGCAACTAAAGCTTCGGAGTAAACAGCCCCCAACCCCTACCCTGAGGTAAGCTCTGATAAAGTCCCAAAACTATATTTGTTTTGCTGCCTGCTTACCCAATTCTGTGTTTCCAGCCTAGCTGCTCTGACTTTTATGGTTCGCTGCATGATTCTGTGGAAGGAAGAACACTTACTTCCCCTAGTTCATTCTTTCACCTCCATTCAATCTGTTAAAAAACAAAATTCAACCAAGTGGATTTGAACATCTAATTGATTTTATTAGGTTATTCACCAGTAGGCAGCATCCCATATAGCAACTAGAGGGACACTCCCAGGGGGTGTACAAATGAAAGGTTTTTGTAGGAAGAGAAGTGGGGCAAAGGAGCTATTAGCACAAAAACAGAAAGGATTATCTTTAAGCTAGGACATCAGCTTTTGGAGGAAAGAAGGGAGAGGCAAGGGTTTTATCAGGCAAATTGCCTCTTCGCCCTTTGGGGAATTGAAAGAGGCCAAGGGACAGATTACCTTACTGGTGCTTGACCAGGAAATTCCAGATTGGTTATTTAAGATTATCTTTCTTGGAAAGGTTGAAACTGCAATTAGATCAGGTATTAAATCTGGTATCAGGGGGTTTTAGCAAGAGCGATGTAATTTTGAGCATGTGGTTTTCCTTAACAAATCATGGGCTAAATGATACTTCCTTCAGTCCAAGACTATCTTCACTATACTTTCCACAAATTTTCCAAAAGCACCTCTCTATTGAAGGACAAACAACAATCTGAACACACAGGTGTGCATACACACATGCATGCACACACACATGCATGCACACACATAAATTTTAGTTATTTAAATAAGATCGGGAGAAAAATTAGCAGCTCCAAGTGATTAGACTGAAACAAAAGTGTCCCGTATGTCTTTTGGGAGACAGAGATAGCATAACTCAAGGGGTTAAGAAATATCGAAGGGTCAATGACAGCCTGGCGTAGAGGAAACTGCTAGAAAATGGAGATGCCCACGTGAGGCAACTGCTTTGAAACTGAGGATACCTCTGATGAGAAATACACTGTGGAAGTCGTGACAGGACCCATTAGAAGAACGAATTGTATATGAGAAATAATGAATAAAGAAATCAAAGATAAGTTTAAGAGAAATAGGTCAGTTTGTGGTGGGCAACAGAAATTCTAATAGTAAAATATGAGGTAAATATTAAGGATTTAAAGGAATTTGTATTTGATATGAAGACAGAATACTAAAAGAAAAATACCCCATTGGTGGCTGGAGATGTAAGACCAAACTTTGTCCTGGTGTTGCAGATCTGAGAGCAAGTCATCAATTCAGACATGTCCTCTAAGGCCCCCAAAGTGGACATTTTCTAATGGAGGAAAGGGGAGAGGGCCTGAATCACAACAAAGAAGATGAAGCATTAAAAAAAAGAAACATGGACTACTTGAAGTATGGTCTTCACCTTTCTGTAATTTACCATCTGTGGTTAAAGAAAATGTATTCTTTCCTTTTAAATTCCATTTTTCCAAATTGACTCTTGCTTTGTTGTTCTGTAACCATATTTCTAACTGTCCACAAAAACCTCATAAATTTTCAAGGTTTCTGTGATCATTTCTATGTGATCCAATTATATATAAACTAAAATTTTCATTGATTATTTCCAGTTCCATTCAATTTATTAAAAAAGCTATAAAAAAGCTGAGTATTTCTACTGACTACAACCAAGGCTATCTCCTTCAACATGGAATACATCTTATTATTACCTGGTTTGTGATAGTTGAACAAATTTCAATCTAGCTTTTTATGTTTCTATCTGAGCTGACTAAATTAATTTAGTACATAAAATTTTAGGAGACCAGTTACATTACTGAAAATCCATACCTCCGAAGGCACTTTCTTCATTTACCAACTTTTGTGTTCTGTCATCCAAATAATTTATTTCAAATGTTGCTTTATTCACCTCAGCCTTCCTTTGTTCAACTCCCCTTACACTGTAAGAGGCCATAATCACAAAACTATTTTGAATATAAAAATGTCCCATTAAAGAAGAAACCATAGAAAGGTGATAAACTTCACAAATAGAATATATATTGGGGGGGGGCAGGAATCAATGAAACAAGTTAACAACATAGTTTAAGGAAAACAAAAGTGGAGTTGTCTCAGGAAAATACATTTTGTAAGTCAATAGCAAAAGAAGACCCTATTTTACTAATCCAGAATGATCAAATCTAAAAAACATCCCAGACAATTCTTGCTTGGAAGATTTCACTCAAAAGTCAAATATATTTTTAAAATCTGTGTGCCTTCAGCAAGAAAAGAACTGAGGAAAAAACAAGGCATTAAAGAATGGCAAAAGCCTTCTAAGGTTATACTGCTAAATCCAGTACTGAAACTCTGTACTTGAAATTTCAAAACCAAGTTACTATACCTAATAGCAACATGTTCAAAAGACATCACCCAGCAGGAAAACAACACAATATAAATCTCCCCAAAGGCAAGCAGGGATTAAAATAGAGCTACAGAAAAAGCAAGAAACAATTTTACCAGCCAGAGGGATGAACAAAAAGATACCTCCAGAACAAGGGGAAAAAAATACCAGTTGTACTAAATGAAAGAAAACAAAATAAAAATGTAAGTTTCAAATCAGTAACATGAAAAAATTGGCTACAAGTATATTGATACTAATGTGGTGAACTTAAGGAAAGAAATCCATGAACCAACAATGTGCTTGTGATACAAGATTCTACAGGTCTTTGACATGTGTATAGTCATTAGAGAGGACAGACTTTTGATTATTAAGTAGGAACGTGTCCAGCACTATGTTACATACTGGGCCACAATCATTTATGTCCTTTCTTAGTAAGAAGTACAGAAAATAGGACAGTTAAGCAATTGTTCGTAGTGTAATATACTGCAAAGATATGGAAATCATTAGAAAGTATGCCTCATCTCTGAACAAGGCAGGAGGGAAGGAAGGGCTTTTTGAACAGGAAGCAGAAGCTAAGGTGAGATCATCGGAAGGTAGCCAAGTGAAAAGGGGGCAGGCAAGAGAAAAGGCTCAGGCTGTGAAGGTTCCCAAGGGGGAGGGCACAGAGGGCTCAAGGGACTGAAGGGCATTCAGCTTCTACAGGGGGTATGTATTGTGAAGGACTAGCAACAAAAGTCCTCTGGAAAAGGAAAAATCTTCCAGAAAACATAAATGCTAAACTGTCATACTGTCATAGCCATTATTTTTCTAGTGATAAACATGCAGTCATTTTTTCAAGGACTGGGCCCTCTTAGATTAAATCCTAAAAGAACATACATTCAAAACAACGTGAAAACACTTGATCCATAAAAAGTAATAGAGCATTAAATGGAAAAATATTGAGCAAAATGGATATGTTGGCTCTAAGTCCATTTAATCAAAGAGAATATAACCAGAGACACTGAAATTAGGAACAGTCTGACAGTAACCAGAGGGTAGGTGGGAGGGGATAATGGGGGGAAAGGGGGAAGGGCTTTCAGGAACAACTATAAAGGACACATGGACAAAACTGGGGGTAGGGGTGGAATCAAGGGAGGGAGGTAAGGTGGTTGGAGTGTGAGGGAGAGGGAGGGGGAAATGCAGACAACTGTACTGGAACAACAATAAAATAAAAAAGAGACTGTATATATTCTCTGATATATGTATATGGGGGGACTCAAAAAAAACCAGAAGGATCTTCTGGAGGGCAGGCCCCTTGCAGTACCAGCTTCTCCCACTAGGTGGGTGTTCTAGGAACCCATCTGTGTCAGTGCGCCAGCTGTTGTTGGGAAAGCCTGCACTGGGCTTCATTTTTTTTAAGTCTCTTGAATGCGCTTGCCCATTTCATGATGGGTGATTTCCGAGCACACCTGCTCACAACCACACTGAATGTTCAGCAGTTTTTTAAAAATATTTTATCAATTTATCTTTAGAGGGGAAGGGGAGAGGGAGAGAAATATCAATGTATAGTTGCCTCTGCCGAGGACACACAATGTATCGTGTGTCCCCTGCCGGGAACTGGCCTGCAACCCAGGCATGTGCCCTGACTGGGAATCGAACCACGATCCTCTGGTTCGCAGGCCTGTGCTCAATCCACTGAGCCATACCAGCCAGGGCTTGTTCGGCAGTTTTTGATAAAAAATGGCATGACCCCCATGCCCCACCCACCCTATTCACCCAATCTCATCCTGAGCAACATTTTTGTTTGTTTCTCCAGATGGAAAAAGTCCTCAAAGAGAAATACTTTTTTGATGTGGAAGAGGTTAGTGCAGAAGCGCTAACAGGCATCACAATCAATGAGTTCAAAACTGTTTTGAGCAGTGGGAAAAAACGTCTCCATAGGCATATTGCATCAAATGGAGAGGACTCTGAAGGTGACTGAAGTTTAAACATGTAAGAATAAATACACAATTTTGTATAAATAAATTCCATTTTGGGGTGCTCCCTCGTGTGTGTGTGTACCCACACAAGTTCCTCAGGGAACCAGAGAGTGAGAAAAGATAAGTCAACAAATTGAATATTCTTTGTAAGTAAAATTCAACTGTAAATGGAGGATTTCATAAGTTAAACATGATTTGAATTTTATATATATATATATATATATATATATATATATATATATATATATGAAATAATATGGATAGACAAAAGTTCCACTGGAAAAAGAAAAAGTAGAAACATAGAGTAATAGAAGTTTGGGAAGGTTTCTGGGACAACATCAGGAGAGAGAATACATAAATATGTATGTTCTTTGGGTTAGTCTTAGCAATGCCTTAGTTATCACTTTGTGAAGGTCAAATAACTGTCAGCTTATTTTCTGTGTTTTACAGTACCCACATGTTTTTCCTTCATAAAGTAATTTAGTTTTTGAAATGACTCTAATATGAGGGCTGTTCAGAAAAAATCCAGCCATTGTTAATATAATGAGAATAGTTTGTGCAATATTAATGTAACCTGACAACAAGGAGAGTGGACTGCAATGCACATGCATGATCAATGATGACTTCGCTGTACTAATCAATGGTGGTGGTAGATGCTACTGAGTGGGCATGTGTCTCGTGTGGCTGTCTCATTCAAAATGACTGAGCAAGAACAGCAACAAATTTGCAGCAAATTTTGCACTAAGCTTGAACATTCAGATAATTCAGAAGGCCACAGCTATGGGAAATGAATAATTAGCAGCTTCATTACCACAACATGCCCACTTGTACATCATGTCTCGTGCACAGTTTTTTGGCAAAACATCTAATCACCCAGGTGACTCAGCCTCGCTATAGCCCAGATTTGATGTACTGCATCAACTTTTGGCTTTTCCCAAAACTAAAATCACCCTTAAAAGGTAACAGATTTTGGATGGTTGATGAGATTCAAGAAAATACAACAAACAGGGCAGCTGATGGTGACTGGTAAAACTGTGTGAGGTCCCAAGGACCCTACTTTGAAGGGGACTGAGGCAACATTGTCCTGTGTATCTGTGTATAATGTTTCATATATCTTATATTGTCTTTAGTAAATGTCTCTATTTTTCAATAGCACATGGCTGGACACCTTCTGGGCAGGCTTGATAGGAATTACTTTCCCAGTTATAAAAATAAGTAAAATGGGACTTAGATGACTTATTAAACTAAAGTAGCCCCAGTTTGCACAGATGTTTCTGATACCTGAGCCTATGTAAGTTATCCAGGTGGAAGGGAATACCTATATGGCTGAGAAGAGGGACACATGAGATTATTTGAAGTACTGGCCTAAATACTTTTCTAAAACACACCCAATAGGAAAAATAAATTTTTAGTAAATCATTTGGAGACTTCCAAGACTGATTGGTTCAATTTAGCATTCTTTACTAAAACAAGCAAAGCCCTGGATTTAAATCTTTATTTCCTTTCCCTCTTCCTTCCTTCCTTCCTTCCTTTCTTTCTTCTAACTACATTTATTTCTTTTTCTATTATTCTTAAATAATTGTCTGTGGCCATACCACCCCAAACATGTCTGAACTTTTCTGGATTTAATTCTGGGTCAGTCCAATTATCTTCATTGTTCAGAGATTGTTATTTATCAGCTGTTTTCTATACTGATATTCATAAGGAAAGCTGGGTGAGAGAGATGCTGTAATCAGTTTTATTATCCTCCCTCAAAGGCCTCTGAGGGAGATCAACAGCCTCTCTCTGTGAGTAGAAGTACCTGGTGCTACGTGTCAGCAACCCACCTCAATCTACGCATTCGAGTCCCTAGTTCTCAGTCCTCACTGTGTATTATAATCACTTCGGGGATTTTGAAAAATACCAATGCCTAGAACGCCATGACCCACCCAAGATTTTTATTCATTTAATATCGGTGTGGCACAAGCATTGATAATTTAAAAATCTATTCATGATGCTAATGTGCATCCAGGGTTGAGAAACATTGCATCAAGCCAATAAAGATAATTGTGTTGCCATTGTCAGTGACTGCTTTAGGAATAGTCACAAGACCCAAAACTGCCCAAGGAATCATCAGAGACAATATTTTAGAGCAATTCTGAGAAAATTTTCCCACTTCTTAAAAACAGAAGCCAAGGCTTCCTTATTTTGGACACTATCATGTCAGAACCCTCCCCCAACTTCTATTACTCTATGTCTCTTCTTTTACTTTTCCCTGTGGAACTTTTGTCTATCCATATTATTTCATGTGTGTGTGTGTGTGTGTGTGTATACATATACATATATATATAAAATTCAAATCATGTTTAACTTATGAAATCCTCCATTTACAGTTGAATTTTACTTACAAAGAATATTCAGTTTGTTGACTTATCTTTTCTCACTCTCTGGTTCCCTGAGGAACTTGTGTGGATACACACACACACGAGGGAGCACCCCAAAATGGAATTTATTTATACAAAATTGTGTATTTATTCTTACATGTTTAAACTTCAGTCACCTTCAGGGTCCTCCCCATTTGATACAATATGCCTATGGAGACTTTTTCCCACTGCTCAAAACAGTTTTCAACTCATTGATTGTGATGCCTGTTAGTGCTTCTGCTGTTTTCTGTTTTACATCTTCCACATAAAAAGTATTTCTCTTTGAGGACTTTTTCCATCTGGAGAAACAAACAAAAATGTTGCTCAGGATGAGATTGGGTGAATAGGGTGGGTGGGGCATGGGGGTCATGCCATTTTTTATCAAAAACCGCTGAACATTCAGTGTGGTTGTGAGCAGGTGTGCTCGGAAATCACCCATCATGAAATGGGCAAACGCATTCAAGAGTCTTAAAAAAAATGAAGCCCAGCGAAGGCTTTCCCAACAACAACAGCTGGCGCACTGACACAGATGGGTTCCTAGAACACCCACCTAGTGGGAGAAGCTGGTACTGCAAGGGGCCTGCCCTCCAGAAGATCATTCTGGGGTTTTTTTGAGTCCTCCCATATACATATATCAGAGAATATACTGTCTCTCTTTTTTATTTTATTGTTGTTCCAGTACAGTTGTCTGCATTTTCCCCTCCCTCTCCCCCACACTCCAGGCATCCCCACCTCCCTCCCCTAATTTTACCCCTACCCCCATGTGTCCTTTATAGTTGTTCCTGAAAGCCCTTCCCCCTTTCCCCCCATTATCCCCTCCCACCTACCCTCTGGTTACTGTCAGACTGTTCTTAATTTCAGTGTCTCTGGTTATATTCTCTTTGATTAAATGGACTTAGAGCCAACATATCCATTTTGCTCAATATTTTTCCATTTAATGCTCTATTACTTTTTATGGATCAAGTGTTTTCACGTTGTTTTGAATGTATGTTCTTTTAGGATTTAATCTAAGAGGGCCCAGTCCTTGAAAAAATGACTGCATGTTTATCACTAGAAAAATAATGGCTATGACAGTATGACAGTTTAGCATTTATGTTTTCTGGAAGATTTTTCCTTTTCCAGAGGACTTTCGTTGCTAGTCCTTCACAATACATACCCCCTGTAGAAGCTGAATGCCCTTCAGTCCCTTGAGCCCTCTGTGCCCTCCCCCTTGGGAACCTTCACAGCCTGAGCCTTTTCTCTTGATTGCCCCCTTTTCAGTTGCCTACCTTCTGATGATCTCACCTTAGCTTCTGCTTCCTGTTCAAAAAGCCCTTCCTTCCCTCCTGCCTTGTTCAGAGATGAGGCATACTTTCTAATGATTTGCATATCATTGTAGCATTATTACACTACATTATTGCACTAGCATCTTGTGATCCTAAGAACAGCCAACTGTAGGATGAAGTTAATGCTGACCACAAGAGAATGAACAAACTGAAGTAACATGGCCCTGATGACATTATTGACGTCTGGGATCCAACATGCCTCTGGATTTCCCTTTATGAGAAATAATAAATTTGCTTATTATTTGACCTCACGTGAGTCAGTTATTTAGTGTCCTTCAAATCATTTTTATTTATTATCACATTATACTAATAACTATACCTTATATTGATATGTCCAAATAATTCTGGAAGTACATCAGAGATTTACCAGTTTTCAGTACTATTGCTTATAATTAATTATGTCATTGTTGCCAAAAATGTTGCCAACTTTTTAAACCATTCAATTTTAAAAATATGTCAGAATTCATTCTATTTAGAAATTCACTCACAATTCTGGCCCTAAAAATTAGAGATAAGCCTGTTTTTTTCTAAGTATAACCATTATGCTCACCAAACCTAGCCAGATTCCTGTAACTACAAGCATTTCCAAGAACGTATTAACAATAAGTAACCTTACTTCTTTATTAATTTGTTCAGATGGCCTGTCAACAAACACTTATAAAGCATTTTCTATGAACCTGCTGGGTTATATAGACCTTAAAACATGTTACCTGTTCCTGAGGTGTTGCTATTTTTTGGAAGAAATAGATACATGAACAGATAAATACAAACCTACGGTTAATTTATTTTTGGAAACTAATAAGCCAAGGCAAATTTGCAAGCAGAAAAATGAATCTTATTAATTCTTATTAAAAATCCAAATATCTCTTCTCATCGATTCAATAGTTCCTAAGAGATAGAAACACATAAATAAAAACTGAAAACTCAATGACCAAGATGAGTAAAGGACAGCAATGAGATACCTCCATTGTCCAATCCAATTTCAAAAAAATAAAAAGGTGCTGAAACTTTTAACGGATGGATTTTAAAAATCAGCAGAAGTTTTTTTGAAAATGAATGTTTTATACAATTGTTTTATTTGAAGCAGAAAAGCACTAATGAAATTGCTTATTCAGAAAATCAAAAATAAGATCAGAATCTCCCTCCATTCTTAGGTATGAATTTTTCATATCAATCATCTGTGTTTTGCTAGAAAACTAACATTGCTCTATAAGTGGTTTTTCCATTCCCCAGAAATCTTGGTTTGGCATAATTTGACTTCAGAAATAACTTTCAAAAATACAACTGATTTTCTTATAACCAGAATTTCTAAGACCAACTAAATAAGTTCTTTATAGATACAGTTCATTTCATAAAGCTCCAATGTTTTCTTCTGTTTTTCAACTTACTCATAATAGGAAAAATATCAACCATGAGAAATGAATAAACAGACTGTATTTGGTTTGCAGATGCAGATGCTCTTTGATACAATTTTAGATTTTAATATATGAATCCAAAATCATTTTTGTCAGTTCTTGAAAATATTTCATGGACACTTGTGCCTGAACAATAAAATGGCCTATGTGTGATTAATAGCACTTAATATCTCAAATGTCCTGTCCAATTTTAAAGTTTGGCATGATTTAAAAAAAATAATACCTTGTGGGCAAAGTACTTGAACAGACATTGCTCCAAGGAAGACAGACATACAGAACATCCAGAGACACATGAAAAGATGCTCAATATTGCTAGCTATCCGAGAGATGCAAACGAAAACCACAACCAGATACCACTTTGCACCAGTCAGAATGGCCATCATAAGCAAAGCAACTAACAAGTGTTAGAAAAGTTGTGGGGAAAAGGGAACCCTAATCCATTATTGGTGGGATTGCAAACTGGTACCACCACTATGGAAAACAGTATGGAATTTTCTAAGGAAACTAAAAATGGATCTGCCTTTGACTCAGAAATTCCACTACTGGGATTATATCCTAAGAACCCTGAAACACCAATCCAAAAGAACCTATGCACATCAATGTTCATAGCAGCACAATTTACAATAGCCAAGAGTTGGAAGCAACCTAGGTGCCCATCAGTAAATGAATGGATCAAAAAACTATGGTACATATACACAATGGAATTCTATGCAGCAGAAAGGAAGAAGGAGCTCCTACTGTTTGCAACAGCATGGATGGAACTGGAAAGCATTATGCTGAGTGAAATAAGCCAGGCAGTGAAAGACAAATACCATATGATCTCACCTTTAACAGAAAGCTAAACAACAAAACAAACAAGCAAGCAAAATATAACCAAATACACTGAAATAGAGAACAGGCAGACAGTCTCCAGAGGGGAGAGGGGAGGGAATTTCAGGGGAAAAGGTATGGATTTACAGGAACTAGTATAAAGGACACATGGACAACAACTAAAGGGGGTGGAAATGGGAGGGGGGTGGATAGCACTGGCAGGGGTGGGCTGGGATGGGAGTAAAAGACAGAAAGCTGTACTTGAACAATTAAATAAATTTAAACAAAAAAAACCAATACCTTGAGTATGCATGTATTTGATTATTCTAACCTGGAAAAATACTATAAAATTAAATTGATTGGTGGTCATTTCAAAAGTAATTGTGTGGTATTTGCAAAAGCACTTTTTGCCTAAAGAATATGTATTCTAATAATTAATTTGATTATTGTTATTTGATATTGTTTCAGGGGAAAATGGTTATAGAATTTGTTCCTTCAGCTACAAATTCTTTTACTGCAGTCCATCAGCTTTCTAAAATCATAAGTCTGATCCTTTAAAGAGACCAAAAAGAATTTTACTCTGGGCCTGATAAGGATGACTTGCAATTATCCCGGCTCATCTTCTGTGTGCCAGGTTGATATGCAGGTCTGAGGAATCTAGCAAAGCTATAAGCTAGACTATTGAAGTTGTCCTAAATTTCTTTTATCTGGAAGATTCAATTAAGGTTTATGACAAATCCATTAAATGCAGGAAATAAACTCCATTCTGAAACTGTCAAAAAAGGAGCAAAGGATAAGCTAGATAGAAGAGTCTCAAGCACGCCGGACACTAGTCAGATTCCAGTGTCAGGTGATGGTCCCAGCAGTTGTATACACTCAGCCACTGATTGACAGCTCATTGGTGGGATCTTTCAGTGTGGAAATAGTAAATACTAGAGCTCCCAGAATGATGGATATAACTCTATCAACAACTTACTACTCATTTTATAGCGTTTTGTGCATTTTGAAATCTTCAAAGTAAAGATTACCTAGTGGGTCCCTTTTACTGTACAGAGACTATGTGTGGTATTACTTTGATGATAGGATTTGCCCCATGTACGCCTTCAAAGGTTTTGTAAAATTTTATTTTAATTGTTGTTCAAGTACAGTTTTCTGTCTTTTACTCCCATCCCAGCCCGCCCATCCCCCCTCCCATTTCTACCCCCCTAGTTGTTGTCCATGTGTCCTTTAAACTTGTTCCTGTAAACCCTTCCCTTTTGCCCCTGAAATTCCCTCCCCTCGCCCCTGTTAACTACTTTATGAATTAAAAGCTTTTGACGTTCGAATATAATTTTAATAAGTATTTTCCATGAAACCAATGTTTTGATATATTTTATAATTATTTTAAAAATTCCAATTAATAGCCCATGCAACTTTATATTTGGTAAATAAATCATTTTACTCAAAAGTACACAATCATTTTTTAAGTACTAAAAATACCTCAAGCATTGCCTCTTCAAACATACACACACACACACACACACACACACACACCTGTTGTAAAGGAGCCCTGAGAGTCAAGATTTTAAGAATCATACATCTAATAGATCTTCAAATATTCACTTTGAACACTGAAACTGGTCAAAAACATTATTTTTATTTTTACGTTGTGTATATATTCATATTTTTGTATAAAAGTGATGTCAAAAGGTTAAGAACATTTTATGCTTTATTGAATTGACCTTTCTGATGTCCTTGTGAGGTTGGTAGAATCAATTTACAGGGAGAGAATAATGTTCAAAATATAGTCAATAAGGTTAGATTTTTCAGGCAGAACTTTTTTCACTCATAATCCAGGTAGAGATAATATACCTCGTAACTTTCCTGAGCACATTTTACTGCTGGGATCTCAGTTCCCCTCTGTTTTCCTCAAACCCACAATCCTGTGTTTTGCCACAACACTGCAATTTTCCAGGCTTACTCTGGTAAGAGTACCAGAGCACATGCAGCCGTAGCCCAAACATTCTGCACTGGTTTTCAGTTCTCTCCTCATTTCTGGCAGGCAGCTCGGAATTTCTCTTTTATGTCTGCATGCTTAACTATGAATTAAAAAATGTTTAGAGAATTTTATTATTTTTATATAACGACAAATTATTTACAATTATTATTTCTTGGACATAATTTGAAAGATCTTTGTACTCTTTTTATCTCAGTTGGAACCAAGAAAAACAACTCTTTTAACATTTTTCCAATTTCCTGCATTACTTTCACAATTGAAAAAAATGATTTATAACTTCCAGTCAAGACAGAGGCATAGGCCAATGTGCTTTGCCTCCTTGAGCAACCACGGAAAGAATTATAGCTAAACCTCAAAGCAAATAACACCAAGAGTCATCAGAAAATTAAGCTATATAGAAGTGGGACAACCAAGGATTTAAAGGAACCACATTCATCTAGCATAGGAGGGATGGATATACAGAGAAGGGCAGAGAGGTGTGGAGACACAACATGGTGTGGCAGAACAGGTGGTCCCACATTCCCATGTGGGGGATAAAAAATCTGGAGGGATACCTTGGCACCAAGTGATCCCAGCCCCAGGCCAGCCACATAGCCCAGGGTTCCAGCACTAGAAAGATAAATCCCTATAACTTCTGGCTGTAAAAACCAGTGGGAGTTGGGGTAGTAGAAGAAGCTGTCAGATTTTCAGGAAACTCCACTTAAAAGGTCTGCATGGATTTACAAAGTATGCAGACCCACCCCCTCTGGGATTCAGCACCTGGGCAACATCTGGAAAGGTGCCAGTTGCACAGGGAAAGCTCTGGGAAATCTCTAGAAACCAGGTGGCAGTATAGACCCCTCTCCAAGTCCTCCCCCAACACAGAGCCAAAAAATGGTGAAACAGGTTGCCCTACACTAGTGATTAACTAAAGCTCCATTCCACATAATTTACAGGTGCATTTTTTATAATAGGACATGCTATTAAGATAGGGAGGGAGCAGCTCTACCTACTACACAGAAATGAACATAGGGAGGCTGCCAAATTGAGGAGACACAGAATGAAAACAAAACAAAGACCCAGAAAAACAATAAATGAAATGGAGAAAACCAACCTACTAGAAACACAGTTCAAAACACTGCTATTCAGGATATTCAAAGAAATCATTGCATACGACAACAAAATAAAAAGACCCAGGAAGAAATGATGGTTACACTAAGTGAAATAAAGAAAAATCTATAGGGGACCAACAGTGGAGGGGTTTAAGCCAGGATTCAAATCAGTGATTTGGAACATAAGAAATAAATCAGCATTCAATCAGAACAACCAGAGGAAAAGGGAATTCAAAAAAGTGAGGATAGTATAAGGTCCCTCTGGAATATCTCCAAATGTAGCAACATCCAAATCATGGGGATAACAAAAGGAGAAGAAGAGGAAGAAAATGAAAACTTATTTGAAGAATTGAAATAAAACATCCCTAATTTGCTGAATGAAATAGACATACAAGTCCAGGAAGCACAGAGTCTCAAATAAGCTGGACCCAAAGAGAACCACACCAAGACACATCATAATTAAAATGCCAAAGGTTAAAGGTAAAGAGAAAATCTTAAATGCAGCAGAAGAAAATCAGAGAGTTACTACCTACAAAGGAGTTCCCATAAGATCATCAGCTGATTTCTTTAAAAAAAACTTTGCAGGCAAAAAGGGACTGGCAAGAAATATTTAAAGTGATGAAAAGCAAGGACCTACATCCAAGATTACTCTATCCAGCAAAACTATCATTTAGAATTGAAGGGCAGATAAAGTGCTTCCCAGACAAGGTAAATCTAAAGGAGTTCATCAGTTATTACATTATTAAATGTTAAAGGGACTTGTTTAAGAAAAAGATCAAAACTATGAAAATCAAAATGGCAACAAATTCACAACTATCAACAACTGAATCTAAAAAAACAAACTAAGCAAACAACCAGAACAGGAACAGAATTGCAGATATGGAGATTATTTGAAGGGTTATCTGCTAGGAGGTGGAAGGGGGAGAATGGGGGAGAAGGTGCAGGAATTAAGAAGCATAATTGGTCAGTACAAAATAGAAAAATAGACAAAATAGGGGGACGTTAAGGATAGTATAGGAAATGGAGAAGCCAAAGAAGTTCTACGCATGACCCATGGACATGAACCCCATATGGGGTATTGCTGGAGGAAATGGGGGTACTGAATGAGGGGTGGCAAAGGGGTAAAACTGGGAAAACTATTAGCATAATCAATAAAATATATTTTAAAATAAAAAATGTTTTATAAATGTGACTATGCTTCAGTCCTGGCTGGTCAGCTCAGTTGGATAGAGTATCCTGATACAACAACATTGTAGATTTGGGTACGTGTAAGGGCACATGTAAGAATCAAGTGATTAATCCTTCAGTAAGTAGAACAACAAATCAGTGTTTCTCTCTCACTCAAAACAATTAAATTTTTAAGATGTTTTGTTGTTTTTGCTATTACAGATATCTCTATATTTTCCCTTTGCCTCCACCAGCCCAGCCACACCCTCATGCAATCGCATACTATTGTCCATGTCTCTGGGTCATGCATATATGTTCTTTGACTAATCCTTCACTTTCCTTCAATCAGGCCCCACTACCCCCTCCCCTTTTATAGCTTTTAGTGTGTTCCGTGTTTCTGTGCCTCTGGTTCTATGTTGCTCAGTATATTTTACTCATTAGATTCCACTTGTGAGATAATATAGTATTTGTCTTTAACTGACTGGCTTATTTCACTTAGCATAATAGTTTCCAGGTCCATCCATGTTGTCGCAAAGGGTAAGAATTCCTTCTTTTCTACTGCTGCATAGTGTTTCATTGTGTAAATGTATCACAGCTCTTTTATTCACTCATCTACTGAAGGGCACTTAGGCTGCTTCCACATCTTTGCTATTGTAAGTAACACTGCTATGAACATAGAGGTGAACATATTCTTTTCAGTTGGTGTTTCATGAGTCTTAGAATGCATTTCCAGAAGTGGAATCAATGAATCAAAAGGCAGTTCCATTTTTAAGTTTTTGAGAAAACTCCATACTGTTTCCACAGTGGCTGCCCCAATCTGCATTCCCAACAGTCCTCTAGAGTTCCCTTTTCTCTACATCCTCATGAACACTTATTGTTTGTTCATTTGTTTATGGTGGCCATTCTGACAGGTATGAAGTGATATCTCATAGTGGTTTTAATTTGCATCTCTGATGGCTAGTAATGTTGACCATTTTTTCATATGTATATAGCCATCTGTATGTCCTCCTTGGAGAAGTATCTCTTTAGATCCTTTGTCTATTGTTTAAAGTCAGTTGTTGGTGTTCCTGGTGTTGAGTTATATAATTTCCTTTTTTAAAATGTTGTTCAAATACAGTTGTCTCCATTTTCTTCCCACCAGTCTCCCTCACTCCACACCCCCCCATCTTCTACCCTCAATCCTATCCCCCTTTGGCTTTGTCCATGAGTCTTTTATACTCGTTCCTTGACAACCCTTCCCCTTCTTTCCCCCTGTTACCCTACTCCCCTGACCCCTCTGGTTACTGTCAGTTTGTTCTTTATTTCAATGTCTGTGGTTATATTTTGCTTTCTTGTTTGTTTTGTTGATTAGGTTCCATTTATATAATGGAATACTACACAGCAGAAAGAAGGAGCTCCTGCCCTTTTCAATTGCATAGATGAAACTGGAGAGCATTATACTAAGTGAAATGAGCCAGTCAGTGAAAGACAGATACCATACAATTTCTTTATATATTTTTTAAATTAAACCCTTTTCCAGTATATCATTGGAAAGTATGTTTGCTCATACAGTGGGTTTCCTTTTCATTTTGATGATGGTTTCTTTAGCTGTGCAGATGCTTTTTAATTTGATGTAGTCCCATTTGTTGATTTTTTCCTTTGTTTCCCTTGTTCTAGGTGATATATCAGCAAAAATATCAGTAAGATAACTGAAATTTTATTGCCCATTATTTCCTCTAGGAGTTTTATGGTATCATGACATATTTAAGTCTTTTATTCATTTTGAATTTTTCTGGCATATGGTATAAGTTGGTGATCTAGTTTCTTTTTCTTTCTTTCTTTCTTTCTTTTTTTTTTTTTTTTGCATGTGCCAGTCCAGTTCTCCCAATACCATTTTTTTTTAAATATTTTATTTATTTTTATTTTTAGAGAAAGGGGAAGGGAGAGAGAAAGAGAAGAAGAGAAACATTGATCTGAAAGAGAAACATCAATAAGTTGCCTCTCACACATGCCCCAATTGAGGACCAAACCCACAACTTAGACATGTGCCCTGACAAGGAACAGACATGGCAACTCCTCATTTGTGAAACACAACCAACCAACTGAGCCACACTGACCAGAGCTCTCCAATACCATATATTGAGGAGGCAGTCTATTCCATTGTATGTTCTTGCCTTCCTTTGTCAAATATTAGTTAGCCATAAAAATATCCGTTTATTTCTGAACTCTCTGTAAGGTTCCATTGATCTATGTTCTCTTCTTATGCCACTACCAGGCTATATGATTGCAGTGGCCTTCTGGTATAGCATTACATTAAGTATTGGAATTCCTCCAACTTTGTTCTTTCTCAAGATTGCCAAGGCTATTCAGGGTTTTTTGGTTCCATTTTTTTAATATCTGCTATAGGTCTGTACAATGTGCTGATTGTATTTAATAAGAATTGTGTTGAATATATAGATTATTTTGGCTAACATGGACATTTTAATGATGTTAAATCTTCCAATATATAAGCACTGAATATGTTTCCATTTATTAGAATTTTCCTCAATTTCTTTCTTCTGTTTCCTATAGTTTTATGAGTAGAGGTCTTTTACCACCATGGCTCAATTTATTCCTAGGTACCTTATTTTTTTGCTGCAATAGTAAATGGAATTGTTTTCTTACTTTCTATTTCTGATTGATGATTACTGGTGTATAGAAATGCCATAGATTTCTGAGTGTTCATTTTGTAACCCTCTACTTCCAAATTCACTTATTATAGCAAGTAGCTTTTTGGTGGAGCCTATAAAATTTTCTATGTACAACATCATGTCATCTGCAAATAATGACAGTTTTACATCCTCCTCTCTAATTTGGATGACTTCTATTTCTTACTTTTGTCTGATTGCTGTGGCTAGGACTCCAGTACTATGTTGAATAAGAGTGGCGAAAGTGTACTTCTCTGTCTTGTTCCCTATCTTAAGGGGAATGTTTGGAGTTTTTGCCCATTGAGTATGATGCTGGCAGTGTGTTTGTCATCATATGGCTTTTATTATGTTGAGGTATGCATCCTCTATCCCACTTTGTTGAGAGTTTTTTATCATACATGGGTGCTAGATTTCATCAAATGTTTTTTCTGTATCTATTTTTATGATCCTGCAATGTTTCTCCTTCATTTTGTCTATGTAATGTATCACATTTATTGATTTGCAAGTCATGTAACAACCTTGCATCCCCATGAAAAGTCCCATTTGATAATAGCGTATGACTTTCTTAATGTATTGCTGGATCGTTTGCTAATATTTTGTTGAGGGGTTTTAGCATCTATGATCATCAGGGAAATTGGTCTATAATTTTCTTTGTTTATTGTGTCTTCATTTGCTTTTGGAATTAGGATGATACTGGTTTCACAAAAAGAGCTTGGAAGTCTTCCCTCCTTTTGAACTTTTTGGAATAGTTTCAGAATAGGTAATAATTCTCTGAATTTTGGTAAAATTTGCCTATGAAGCCATCTGGTACAGTACTTTGTTGGGAATTTTTTTTTATTACTGCTTCAATTTCATTATTTATTATTGGTCTTTTCAGGTGTTCTGTTTCTTTCTGATTCAGTTTTGAAAAACTGTCTGTTTCTAGAAACTTATACATTTTCCAAGTTTATCCAATTCTTTCGTATAAAGTTGTTCATAGTATTTTCTTATAACCCTTTGTATTTCTGTGATAGCAGTTGTTATTTATCCTGTTTCATTTCTGATTTTATTTATTTGTGTCCTCTCTTGTTTTTTTCCCATGAGTCTGCTTAAAGGTCATCAATATTTATCTTTTCAAAGAAACAGCTCTTGGATTCATTGATTTTTTTTGAATTGTTATTTTAGTCTCCATGCCATTTATTTTCATGCTGATCTTGATTTTTCTTCCCTTTACTCACTTCAGGCTTTGTTTGTTCTTTTTCTAGGATTCTAAGTGTAGGTTTAGAGTATTTATTTGCATTTTTACTTCTTCAGGTAGGCCTGTAATGCTATGAACCTCCCTACCAGGACTGCTTTCACTTTGTCTCATAGTTTTGAGTTGTGTGTTCATTTTAATTTGTTTCCAAGTAACTTTTTGATTTCTTCTTTGATCTCATTTTACCATTTATTATATAATTACATGCTATGTAGCCTCCATGTATTTGAATGCTTTGAGTTTTTTTAAATTTGGGTTAGTTTATAATTTCACACCATTGTAATCTGAAAAAATACTTCATACAATTTCAATTTTCTTGAATTTGTTAAGGCTTATTTTGTGTCCTAACATGTGGTCAGTCTTTGAGAATGATCCATGTGCACTTGAAAAGAATGTGTATTCTGCTATTTAGGAATTAAGTGCTCTATAAATACCAAATAAATCCATTTAATCTAGTGAGTCATTTTAGGTTGCTGTTTCCTTGTTGATTTCTTTGTCTGGAAGATCTAGTCAGTGGGGTGTTAAATTCCCCTACCAAGACTGTATTGCTGTTGATCTTCTTAAAGTCCACCAGATTTTCTTAGATATTTATAGGTGCTTTTATATTGGGTTCACATATGTTTACAGGAGTTATATCCTCTTATTTGATCAATCCCTTTAGTGCTGTATAGTGACCTTCTTTTTTTTGTTATGACCTTTGTTTTGAAATCTATTTTGTCAGATACAAGTATTGGTAACCTAGCTTTATTTTTTGTCTCCATTTACATGGAATATTGTTTCCATCCCTTCACTTTCAGCCTAGGTAAATCTTTAGTTCTGAGGTGGATATCTTATTAACAGTATATATCTGAGTCATGTTTCTTATCCATTCAATTACACTGTGGTTTTTTTAAGATTTTATTTATTTATTTTTAGACAAAGGGGAAAGGGGGGAGAAAGAGAGGGAAACATCAACATGTGATTGCCTTTCATGTGCCCCCTACCTGGCCCACAACCCAGGCACGTGTCCTGACTGGGAATCAAACAGGTAACCCTTTGGTTCACAGGCCAGTGCTCAGTCTACTGAGTCACACCACACTGTGTCTTCTGATTAGAGCATTTAATACATTTACATTTAAGGTTATTATAAAGAGGTACTTCTTCTTTGTCATTTTTCCTGTACACCTATGTTCCTCTCTCTCTATTTCTTTTTTTAAAGATTTTATTTATTTATCTTTAGAGGGGAAGGGAAGGAGAGAAGTATCAATGTATGGTTGCCTCTCGTGAGTCCCCTGCTGGGAACTGGCCTGCAACCCAGGCATGTGCCCTGACTGGGAATCGAACCGCAATCGCATGGTTCGCAGGCCCGTGCTCAATCGACTGAGCTATGCCAGCTAGGGCTTATTTCTTTTTATTCTTAAAGCAGTCCCTTTAACATCTCTTGCAATGCTTGTTTGGTGGTAATGAACTCTGCTAGCCTTTTTTTGTGTCTGATAGTCTCTTTATTTAACTTTCCATTTTAAAAGATGGCCTTCCTAGATAGAGTAGTCTTAGTTTCAGGTCCTTGTTTTTCGTAACTTTGAACACTTCATGCCAATCCCTTCTGGCCTGAAGTATTTCTGTTGCAAAATCAGGAGCTCCCTCATATGGACTCCCTTGTGGGTAACTAATTATTTCCCTCTTATTGCCTTTAATTTTCTCTTTGTCTCCAAACTTTGCCATTTTATTTATGATGTGCCTTGGTACAGGTTTCTTTGAATTTTTCTAGATTGGGACATTTTTTGCTCCCTGAACATGTGTGACTTTTTCCTTCATCAAGTTTGGGAAGTTTTCTGTCATTATTTCTTCAAACGATTTTTCTATCCCTTGCTTTTTTTCTTCTCATTCTGGTACCTCCCTGAAGCAGACATTCTCATGTTTCATGTTGTCTCAAAACTCCCTTAAACTGTGCTTGTTCTTTATAAATCTTTTTTTCCTTTTGTTGCTCTGACTGGGTGTTTTTTCCTACCATGTTTTCCAAATTGCTGATGAGATCCTCTACTTCATCAGCCTGCTTTTCATTCCTTATATGTATATTTCATTTCAGATATTGCATTCTTCATTCCCAACTGGTACTTATTCAAAGATCCAATGTCCTTTTTCATACTGATGTAGCCCCCAATAAGTTCCTTATTGTTCTCACTAAGTTTCTTGAGCATCCTTGTAACCATTTCTTTGAACTTTATATCTGATAAATTGGTTGCCTCAATTTAATTTACTTCTTAACTAGTGATTCCTCCTTTTATTTAGTTTGAGGGTTGTTTTTGTCTCCCTATTTTAGGTGTCTCTTTGTGTTTGTTTCTGTGTATTAGATGGATTTGTTGTTTTTTGTCTTCTTATTTTAGGTGTATTTTTGTATTTGTTTCTGTGTGTTAGATAGATTTGCTTTAGATCCTATTTTTTGTGGGGTGGCCTTATGTGGTAGGAGTCTTGTGAGACCCAATGGTACGGTCTCCTTGATATCTTGTGCTGGATGCTCTAGAAATGTTTCTTGTGTGAGTTATATGGGCTCTCCTGTTATAATTGGGTCTTGATTGATGTGGGCCTGTTTAATGGTGGGATCTCCCCTCTGGCTGGCTAAAAGGCTCAGCCCCAACCATGTCTTGCAAGCGATTGTAGAAATGCTTGCAGAAAAACATAAACAAAACAAAACAACACCCCAAACCAAGCAAAAATACCCAACAACAACAAAGTCAATAACAAAAAAGCAAAGAATAAGAAAAGAGAAATAAAATAGTAAAAAAGATTGCAAGAAAAGCAAGATGGGGAGGTGGGTTTGGCTGGTGTGAGGGGGAGTGGTGGGAAGAAAATGCAGACAACTGTAGTTGAAAAACAATAAAGTAATTTAAAAAACAGAAACAAAACATTCTTTGTCACTACCAAAAATAAATAAAATAAAGAATACAAGAAGACCAAAGGACAGAAATATGATTATGAGAAGAGAGATAGAAAAAAAAACAGTAAGAATAAGGAATAGAGCCCTGGCTGGTGTGGCTCAGTGGATTGAGCATGGGCCTACAAACCAAAAGGCTGCCGGTTTGACTCCCAGTCAGAGCACATTCCTGGGTTGTGGGCAGGTCTCCAGTAGGGGGCATGTTAGAGGCAACCACACACTGATGTTTTTCTCCCTCTCTCCCTCCTTTCCTCCTTCTAAAAGTAAATAAATTTTAAAAAAGAATAAGAAATAGAAATAGGAAAACTGTAAAAAAAGAAAGAGAAATAATGAAAAAGTAAGAAAAGAAGAAGAGAAGAGCCAGAGAAGAGAAGAGAAGGAAGAGCTAAATAAGTTATAAAGAAAACTAGGGAGGAAAAAATAGAAGAAAATTTAAAAAATAATATGAAGGCTATGAAAAAGGACAAACTCATCTCAGCAGTTTAATGTCTGCCGGCTGGGATCTCCCCTTGGTGCTGCTTTGATATTGTCAGAATATGGTATAAGACAATGTCAGATGCTGTCCATGTCTTGTCCTCAGCAGCCTATTTGAAGCTACAAGGGATCCACAGTTTGTGGATGCCTCTGCTTGGCTTGGCTACATACAGGAGAGGGCCAACCTGCCCTGCAAGCTGCATTTTACCAGCACAGGGCCCAGGGGTGGGTCAAAAAACATTCCAAGTAACTACAGTATCTACCTTTGCCTTCCTCTGCTTGCTGGCCTGCTATCAGTCTTAGTCACTAAACAGACTTTCTGAAATGGCTTCTTGTGGAATCAGGAGGATTAGACCCCGGGATTTCCCTCAGTGGGGAGGTGTTGTTCAGACTCAGGGAAGATGGTGCATGTGTTTCCCCCATCCCAAGTCACATGAATATGTCTGGGATTATTTCCCTGAACTTAGCAGGGTGGAGCCCCCTAACAAGCAAGTGTGTGGGGCCTTTGGATCCCAGAGTTTGGGTCTGCCAAAAATCAGCAGGGAGTTTCTATCAGCTCTTCTGCGAGGGGGAAGTGCCAGTCCATTCCCAGAAAAGTGTGGGAAATGGCCATGCCTCGAAGTCAGTCTCTGACACCACCTGAGTCTGCCTATGTTGCTGTCTTCTAAGCAGGATTTAAGATGCAGGATGTGCTGAGCAGGATTCCAGAGAGTGAACCAAGTGGGATTCCAGAGAAGTGGTTGAGCCATATCCCACAGGATGAGCTAGTTGTTGTTCCCCAGGCCTATTTCCCTGGGAGAGGTTTGCTCTTCTCAACGAAAAATAGCTGCTGCTATATTGGGGGTTGACCTAGCACAGAGATCCCAGCAGGCACTCTCCCACACTTCTCCCCAATTTCTCTCACTCCAGACTCTTTTCAGGCAACTCCAATCTGCACTGCCATCCTTCACCAGACATAAGCTGAATGGCTCCAAATGAAAAACCTGTGCCATGTCCTCTTAAAAAGTAATCATACCTCTGTCTCCCGCAGGCTCCATCTCTCCCCGGCAGACATAAATCTCATTCCCTTGCACTGTTGCGTACTGCCTGGGCAGCTAATTCCAGCTCTGGCATCCATACTTGGGAGCCCAGTCTGGTGTCCAGGCTTCACTCATCTCAGGGGAAGCTCCCACGGCCATGCTATCCTTCTGCAACCTTGGCCTGCCAACTTTGGGAGTGGGTCCACTTTTTTCATGGCCATGTCCTTCCTACCAGTCTCAAGGTGGTTTCTACCCATCCTTGGATAAAAGTCACCTCTTCAAGTGGCCTTCAGTTAAAAATTCCAGGTGACATTCCCCTTTTTAGTTTTATTAGTTTTATTTCCAGTTTTGTTCTGGGAGGAGGTATGAGAAGATCCTTCTACTCTATCACCATCTTGTGATAAAAATATCTGTCAATAAAAAGAATTTTAAAGGTGAAGATTTTAATGTATTATTTATATTTGCCCTCATATTTTACCACTGAAACTTAGATGTCTTTGAAAAAGCAAAAGGCTAAATATTTCATTATTTAATATTTTAAAGCATTAATATTTTAAACATATATAAAAACTTAGAAACAAGATAAAAGTCTTAAAAGCCACATTTATTCATTTCTTGGTGTGTTTTTTTTAGTTTTAATGACTGCCTAACTCCCTCATCTCGCATTCTCCGAGTCCTACTGCTGATGTCACATTGCTCTCGCTTGTCAAACAAACCTCTTCACATTCTTGAAGACTCATGTCTGAGCTGAGAGGCTCAACAGTAGTAAATTTCAACATTGGTCCCTCTCTGACCTTGTCTCTTTAATTTCTGGCTCCCATCACACTGTCTGAGTCCACTGGCCATGAACATGGCAATGGCCCAGGATATGCTTCTGAACCATAGTCTCCGTGATTAGATCACACAGCTTCACCACAGTCTTCACACCTTCTGATGACCCTTTTAATCCACTTTATTTCTGAAACGCTTCTTAGGTTATCGGGGGCTCATCCTAGAGAGTGGGGCACATCTCACATGTCTGACCAGCCTTCCTTAGGCCAGTCATCCTTGTCTGGATCAATTCAGGAACTCCAGCGCCCAAGCCGTTTTGTATGCACATCCTCCAGCAAACATCATGTCACTTCGAGTAGAGCACAATTTCTGAATCTGATGTATATGACATTTCAAAAATGGCACATATGTTTCCTACAAATATATTTCATGATAAAGCAAAGGACACTGAGAAAGGGAAAGGCAATTTTCTCCTACCAAAGGGAAAAGTTTTTCTCACTGATAAAATTGCTGACATCAAAAACCACTAACTAAAAGGGACAAAGGGTCAAAGTCAGGGTGAGAAGGATGAGGGTTGGGTCCTGTCTCTGCTTCTTGCTAGCATGAAACTTCATCATTTAATCTCACTTAGTCTCAGTTTCATTATCTTCCTAAAAGGTCAACTGGGAGAGTTTTTAAATAAGATAATGCATGTGAACATATACATATAAATGTTAACATGTCAAATCAGTGTAAAGTATGGTATCATTGACATACTTATTATTAGACCTTTTAGTCAGAAAAGAAAATTCATGAAAGGTATGCAACTTTGCTCTAAGGATCTTAAAAACTGGCCATATTCACCCTGGCTGGATAACTAATTTGGTTAGAGTGTCATCTCACTATTCCAAGGTTGCAGTTTCAATCCCAAGTCAAGGCACATACAAGAATCAACCAATGGATGCACAAAAAAGAGGAAAAACAAATCAATGTTCTCTCTCTCTCTCTCTCTCATAAATAAATAAATAAATAAATGTTTAACCAAATCAAATTAAAAAAAGAAATTTTAAAAACAAAAATTTGGCCATATTCTTCAAAAAATAATCTCATCCCTTTAATTACTGATGGATGAATCTATATATTTTAAAAATTGAGTAAAATAGAAAAAAGTTTACAAACCAGGGTTTTCCATACCCAATGCTCATGTAAAACTAGAATATTTAACCCAAATTATACATTTCCTCCCTCTATACCTTCAAACTATCTCCAGCATAAGGTATGAAATATCAAAGTTAAAATAGATGGTAGAAGATACTCTATGATTACCTGTAGTTAATATTTTAGAATGAAATGATTGGAAGAGATATTATAGGCAATACGTTCCACTGACCCATTATCTTTAAATCTCCTCTGCAATATCAAGGTGGTCACTTAGTCTGAACTTGAACATACATAGGAAACTAACTGCAACAAGAGCCACTCCCTGTTTTCATCAATTTGAGATGGACTGTCTCATCTTGAAACTTCCACCATAAAAAGTTAATCTAATGTGCCTGTAGAAGTGAGAGAATAGGGAGAGACCCCTGGGCTGAAAACCCAGTAATAACATGTACTTTTAAACTGTATGAATGTGCTCATGAAAACAACCCCCAGGCACTGTAGAGGCTCAGAAAAGAGATGTCACAATAGAATTACACAGGTGATGAATATTTTCTTGTACAGACTCAACAATGTGCTGCAGATGTGATAATTAACCTGGAACTAAATGTACTGGGGATTACTAAAAATTAAAAAATAAAACCTAAAAGTTTCATTGAATCAATAAATTGACAGTTTTTTAAGTCAATTTAAGACCTTCAGTTAATTTGTTTCCCCATGTCCCCTTTTCTCCATGTTAAGCATTGTATTATAGCAAATATTGAGTTTGTGGTGTGGTTTTTGAGTTGTTTTGTCATTTTAGCCTCTGGTCTTTGACTACACTCCCAATATCTCTGTCACTTAAACTGTGGTGCTCAACAATGAAACAAAACACTTCAATGATGGTATACCAGCAACCTTTGTATTTTCAATTCTAGGTAGCAATATACTTTTACTGATGCAGCCGAGGGTTGTGTTACTGTTTGTTATCTGTGGCTGAACCACACTCCTAATTAATATTATACTTCATGGTAATTAAAACTCCCAAATCTTTTCTGTATATTATATTTCATATATCCTATCTACAGCACTTGGTCGTTTAAGGAATGGAATACATATTTGGGGTCTTGGATGCATTCCTGATAACACTTCACTTCGGCAAATGTTGCCCTGTCTTAGACTAGCACTGATACTGGGATTTAGGAAGAGTGTGCAAGGCTGTCAGTGGACATCCACCATCAGTTAAGATCCTTTCATGCAATATTTAAGCTCTTTCTTCTAGCTTATTCTATTTACAAGTTTGATGACTTGGAATTATCTACCCACATCTGAGTAGTTAACAATAGCTAACATTTTTGAGCATTTACCACATGTTAGTGCTTGGATAACTGCTTTACATGATTTGTCCCACTTCATTCTCCCAAGAACTCAATGGGGCAGACACTACTACTATTGCCATTTTAAAGATGAGAAAACTGAGGCTCACATAAATTCAGTAACTTGTCCAAAATGACATTGTAAGTGATAGTAGCAGTTTTTGAGCTCATAGAGTCTGAGTCTAATCACCACCTCGCCTCTGTCAGTCATTTCAAAAATGAAAATGACAGTGTTGGGGACAGGGTCCTAAGGTATGCCTTCATGAAAACTGCCTGGAGCCCTGGCTGGTGTAGTTCAGTGGATTGAGCGCAGGCCTGGGAACCACACATTCGTGGTTTGATTCCCAGTCAGGGCACATGCCTGGGTTGCAGGCCAGTTCCCGGTTCCCGGCAGACGCATGAGAGGCAACCATACATTGATCTTTCTCTCCCTCTCTCCTTCCCTTCCCCTCTAAAGATAAATAAATAAAATCTTTTTTTTAAAAAAAACTGCCTGGTGACACGGATGCAGTAAATAATAATCTCTGGATATAGTCTTTCACACATTCACACGATATCACTAATACTCAGCTAAATCTTCCAGCATCTTTACCCAAAGATATTCTGAATAACCTGGCCAATGCCTTGTGATAGCTCCAATATGGTTTCATGCATCCTTCTGATCTATTGATTTAATAATCCCAAGGAAAGAAATTGGGTTCACTTGATGATGTTTTTCTTAATAAACACATACCAGCCTATGTGAATCGCTGCCTCCTTTGCTGGCTGTTCACCAGCCATTTTCTTCATCATAAATTTCAAAGTCTTATCTAGAATCATTTGTTTTCCAAGACTATAGTTTATGGGAGACTGTTTATCCCTTAAGAAAAACGAAAGAGTATACAACAAGGTCTGTCCAGAAAAAGTCCAGCCACTGTTAATATAATAAAAATGGCTTGCACAACATCAATATCATCTGGCATCCAAGGAGAGTAGACTGCAATGTACATGCATGAACAATGACAACTTCACTGTACTAGTCAGTGGGGGGTAGCAGATGCTGCTGAGTGAGCATGTGTACTGTGTGCTATCCCATTCAAAATGACTGAGCAAGTAGGGCAATGAATCCACATCAAATTTTGCATTAAGCTCAAACATTTCTCTGCAGAAACTATTCAGATAATTCTAAAGGCTTTCAGGGATGATACAATGAGTGCAGTGCAAATAAAAGTGTGACACAAACACTTCAAAGGTGCTCAAGAATCTGTTGAAAGTGACCCTGTTCTAGAAGGCCTGCAATAAGCAGAACACCTGAGAATATTGACTGTGTCGGGGCTGCAGTCAACAAAGATCAGTGTCTGACAGTGTGAGGACTAGAAGTTGATCTGGAGATTCCAAAAACTACTGTGTCCAAGATTTTTGGCACAGGATCTTGGCATGAAATGTGTGATGGCAAAATTCACTCTGCAGCTTCTGTTAGCAGAGCAGAAGCAACATCACAATGTAGTTTCTAATGACTTGATTCAAACTGCTATTAATGAACCACATTTGGTGCCCTGTGACTTCTGGCTTTTCCCAAAATTAAAATCACCTTGGAAAGGGAGGAGACTTCAGACCATTGATTAGATTCAGGAAAATACGATGGGGCAGCTGATGGTGGCTCCAATAAAGGCTTCACAGAGTGTTTCTAAGCGTGGAAGAGATGCTGAGAGAACTGTGTGAAGTCCCAAGGTGCCCACTTTGAAAAAGGACTGAGGCATCATTGTCCTATGTACAATGTTTCTTGTATTTTATATCTTTTTAAATAAATGTCTCTCTTTTTTCATATCACATGGCTGGACAGACCTCATATACATGTCTTCATTTTTTAAAATACTATTCCAAGTTTTAAAGAAAGGATCAGAGAATCTCACCAGTCTTTCCCAAATTTACTGGGCTTTAGCGTCCTAAGCAACTGGAAGTGTAGAGAATTTTGTACCAGCAGCGCATAAAATGTGTGTTGTGAATGATAAAAAGATGGCAATGAAAACTATAAAGTTCATGTTTATAAAAGGAAGCAATGAAAAGTAAATTGTTCCTCCATCTGAAGTAAATGAATATAATTCCTTTCTATAAAATCTGTGCTTGAAAGTAAATGTTATGGCACACTCGAGCTATTGATTTCTGCAGGTTAATAATTTCTACCAGTGGTATGCAGTCCCTGGATGTCTGGTAAAACATCTGTCAGCCTGGGTCATGTTCCAAAAAGCCAGTGAGTCAATAAAATTTATGAGTGACTTTGGTGTGGAGGCCATTCACAGAGATGCAATGGGGAAACGTAAAGTAAAGAAATGTATAAACTGATTCAGAGACCAATGAATCTCAATGACAGCTCTCTAGGTAAGAAAACAGAAAGTAAAATTTAGGGTCATTTAATATGCCTGTTGGAACACACACAAACTTTTCATAAAATGACAGATTAGTTTAAATCCAAATATTCTCACTTATATTTTTCCTGGTAATGGAAAAATACATTTTAAAAGATGTCAGATTTTACTGCAGTGCAATATTTATACCTTTGGGGCTCTAAACATCTTTTTTGGGCATGAGAATGTTTACTGACTGACCCAGAGAGTGGCAAGATGCTTGTGAAGTCTCAGAAGGTCATGAAGGAGTGAACCCAGCCCTTCGTGTCATTGTGGCAGAGAAGAGAGTGTGGGAAGTATGCCTAGGGGAAAACACCAGGCACTTGGCTCAAAAAGCAGAGATAGGAAGGACAAAAAAGGCCACTCTTAAGTAAACATATGGTAGCAGGGTCCTGAGAACCCAAGGGATCATGGTCACGTTGAAGGACAACTCTCAGTGAACACAGAAACAAAAAAATGACATTAAAAACTTCAAAGGTTTTGTATCCCTGCAAGGCTAGTGTAAAACAAGATATGTGAAATCAGCAGACACAAAGTGAGGAGAGAAATCCAGATCTAAATACAACAGACTGTTCTGTGAGCCAGATCTGAATAAGTGGTCTGATTGAAATTATTCTGAATGCAACAGATCATTCTCCGAACAGCCTTGAGAAAGAAAATATTATGTGAGTCATCAGAACCCTATCTGCAATTATTTCAACATAGCTTTCAGTTGTCTTCATTTTTTAAAAACTCATCCAGATATGATATAAAAAGATATGAATCAGGTGGCTACAACTGACTGCTATTCTGACTCTGGATCCTGACAGAAAGTTGCTGGTTTAAGAAAACATTTCTCTGGCTGTGGTGATTACAGGCCTATGAACACCAAGAGAGGATCAAGTGAATACCAAGGGCATTATTCAATTATGCATCCCATATGCTACTGTGTAGTAGAACCTCAATAATATTTAATAAATAAATAAATTATAGCAGGTAATTAGACATAAATGTTTTCATCCTCTAACTCGGCTTTTGTGCCCTCCATTTTAAAATGTCTCAGAAAAGCTTGTGAAAAATGCACTAGTAGAGCCTGGGATTCTCCAGCTGATTCTCTCAGGACTCAGTGTAGGCTCTCCTATCTGCTTGCCCTGTGACCAAAGATGAGTCTCGTTATCTTTGCAAAAGCCTCAGCTCTCTCACTCACAAAGCAGTGCGTAGAGTCATAACTCGTCCTATTTTGCTGTGCAGCTCATATTAGAGCATCCTCGGAAACATACCCATGCCTGTCATCTCTTTAGTGCAAACAAAACGGGAGAATTATAATTAGCAAATGCTACATGGAGTTAATAACAGAGGAAAGGACATTTTGGTTCTTATTTTACCCCCACCAAAAAATAATAATTGCTAATGACAATTATTAACAGTTTTACTTTATTATGATTAAATAACTACCATGTGCTAAACAGAGTCCAGAATAGGCATTTCACACATGCTAACATATTCATAAACACAGTGTTATATTTATTGTACAGAAGCAAAACTCCCAAGTCTTCCCAGGAAGAGAATTCCAGAGCTGTTCTTCTCACCCAGATAGGAGGCCCAAAGCCAATGACCTGCCTCCTCTGAGTCCCCAAGGTATGTTTGTATCCCAAAATTTTACTATGTGATAAATACCCAATGTTGTAAAAATAATGTATGTTTTCATTCTGAAGAAAAAAAGGAGCTCCCTTTAACTCTTAAGTGAGATTTATATGTGTGAGACAACCAATATTAAATCTGGATTTATCTAGCCCCGGCTGGTGTAGCTCAGTGGATTGAGCACGGGCCTGGGAAGCAAAGGGTTGACGGTTTAATGCCCAGTCAGGGCACGTGCCTGGGTTGCAGGCCAGGTCCCCAGTAGGGGACCCATGAGAGGCAACCACACATTGATGTTTCTCTCCCACTTTCTCCTTCTCTTTTCCTCTCTCTAAAAATAAATAAATAAACTATTCTTTAAAAAATCTGGATTTATCTTTTCACACTCTTATTTATAGTCCATAAGAACATCCTGAATAGGAATTTCATTATCAAAGCTGTCTTGATTAAGCGCTCATAAAATTATTCCAGGTAAAAGCACTTGCTAAAAACTGAAATTCACTACCTAAAATATTCCTTTTCAGACTATTTTTACAAACGAGATTATTGGGACAACAAGTCAGTCAATAATATTTACTGAGCACCTGCCAAATGGATGAGTGTGGGAGGACATTTTACTCAGTACTTTGTAGTTAGACTTTGCAGATCTGGTCATCCAGCAAAAAAAGCTCTTGCAACCCAATAATTTAACAGGTGTTGATAAAACTTTCTTTGTATTGAGTCCTATAGTCTATATGTTGTGAGTACTGTGTTCTCTCTTTTCATTCATGAGGCAGTGAGTGACTCCCACTCCATAATATTACAGTTTTCTGTAGACTAGAGTTCAATACCTTTTTATTATTATTACTTCCGATAGGTTTTCAAAATTTGTTTTTGTTGCTTTCATTTGAGATTCAAAATATCTAAAGAACAATAAAATGTAATGCCCTTGCTGGGCAAAGTCCAGCGATCTAAAAAAAGTGACTTCATATGTTAGTATTCTCCAGGATAAGGTGAATATCTTCATGCAATTTCAGATTTGAATCACTTCTATATAAATGTAAAGACTCAGTATTATACTCAGTTTCTAGTACCTCCTTTGTCATAAAGATTATAGTTGAAAGACTCCTTGTGTAAAAGGAGTTTTATTTTGTTTGTTCCACTAGTTTAACTGGTTCTAAGAAAAATACTAAATATTTAATAGGATTGAAATTAGCTGAAAGGTGTAAGTTGGCATCAAGGACAACACTCAGTGATGAGGTGCCCAGGTGGGAATAGCACCAGCAGGCAGCATGACTTCCCTATGACATGACTTGGCAGAAGATGGCACAGAAAAAGTTCAGAATGAACTTTGCTGCTTCCCTTTGTGACTCTCCTTTATGCAGCTTTCTCTACCAGGCCCAATGCAATAGTTGAAGCTTTTCTCATTGAAGACACAGCTTAACAACAGGGCTGAGAAAGCTGCCTGACAGACCCGCTGTTCTGGAGCTTTGAGGTTTCCTTTTAGCTCTCAATTTCTTTTACATTAGAAGTGAATGCTGGAGCAACAACTCAAGAGCCATGGCTCTCATTAGAATGTGCCAAAGAGCAGGTGTAAAAAAGAGCTTTCGTTTGAACTTCTAACCTGACAAATCTCATTTGTAGAACAACTGAACCTAAGGGAATACAGAGCGTTACTGGTTAGAGCGAGATTTCCACCCAATCATTGTTCCAGATTACAACCTATCAGCCATGAAAATCTTAACAAGATAAAATAACATTAACAATCAGTTAATATTCTAAAAGTACTTCTGCTAAAGAGGTTTGGACTGAAAGAAAAAAAAAAACAGGATTAGAACAAAAGATCTACACAGGCTCTAAGTGAACAGATGGAAAAAATTTTCCAAGCAAGCAGACGTAAAAATAAAGCTAGAGTAGCAATACTTGTATCAGACAAAATAGAATTCAACACAAAGGCCAAGAGATCCAAGCTGGCAGAGGAGCGAGTGGAAGCTACACTAACCTACTCCCAGAACCAATCTGGAATGACAACCAAACTGTTGAGAAGTCATCCTGAATGACAAACTGAACACTAGCTGGAGAGAAGCCTTATAACCATGAACAGACAGGAGAAGCCACACTACCACAGCGTGGTAGAGAGTGAAGAGATGTGAAAGGGCTAACTAGGCTCCCATGTATGGCAACTGGAGGCTGGGATACTCCCACTGCGAAGTGTGGGGTCTAAACCCCAAACTGGGCTCCCCAGTCTACAACACCAGAGCCAGCAAGGAACCCAAACAGATAACATCCAGCTGTGAAAAGCAGCAGGGTTTCTGTCTGCCAGGGAGAGATGGTTGGAGATACAGAGAGCCTCCTAAATGACCAAAGCACACAATTTCATTTATAGCCATTAACCCTGGGCTCTGGCAGAGGGAGGGCAGAGTGGACAAGGAACCTTGAGTAGAGTCTGAGGTTGAGGCTCTGGGGAGAGAACTGAAGAAACTGCCACCAGGATCCCTGTGCTGAGTCATTCCCTACACTGCAGACGCCCTTTTTCTCAGGCAGAGCCCTCCCTTCCAAGTGGCATCAGCCTGAGGGGAAGCAAGAGCTCCATCTGTAGTTACTCTGCCCCACCCTGTGGTGCTTAAACCGACTGGGCTGCTGATTAAAGCTAGATTCGATTAACAGCTGGTAAGTTTAATGACTGGTTAGTTTAACAGCTAAGGTGGAAAATGTAAAGAAGCAGCCAATATGGGAAGACAAAGAAACAGACCCTAAATGAAAGAACAAGAGAATTCTATAGAAGAAGAACTACATGAAATGGAGGCAAGCAATTATCAGACAGTTTAGACTAATGATTATAAGGATACCCAAGAGCATAAAAAAGACACAGAAACTACAAAAAAAGAATCAGTCAGAAACAAAGAATGCAATATCTGAAATAAATAATACACTAGAAGGAAAAACAATAGGTTAGATGAAGCAAAGGATGGAATCAGTGATTTCAAAGACAAAGTAGAACAAAACATCCAGGCAGAGCATCAAAAAGAAAAAAAAAAATTTTTAATGAGGAGAGGGCAAGAAACATTTGGACAACATGAAGTGGAACAACATCCACATCATGGGAATACCAGAAGGAGGAGAGAGCAAACAAGGGATCAAGAACCTATTTAAAGAAATAATGACTGAAAACTTCCCTAACCTGGTGAAAGAAAAAGACACACAAAACCAGAAAGCTCAGAGAGTCTCAAACAAGTTGACCCAAAGAGGCCTACACCAAGATACATCATAATTAAAATGACAAGGCTTAAAGACAAGGAGGGAATCCTAAAAACCACAAAGAGAAAAGCAGGTAGTTACCTATAAGGGAGCATCAATCAGACTGTCATCTGATTTCTCAACAGAAACATTTCAAGCCAGAAGGGAGTGGTATGAAATATTCAAGGTGATGAAAAGCAAGGACCTACGACCAAGAGTACTTTACCCAGCAAGGGTATCATTTAAAAATAAAAGGAGAAATAAGGAGCTCATTTCTCCTTTAGCTTTTTCTTGTCTGGAGACAAGAGCTTGATAACAGCAAACCAGCACTGCAACAAATATTAAAGGGTTTGCTTGAGGAGGAGAAGGAGGAAGAAGAGGAGGGGGGGGAGGGGGTAGAAGAGGAGGAGGAAGAAGAGAAAAAAGAAGGAGGAGGAGGAAGAGGAGGATTTTATGTTCTACTAACTCAAACTTTCATTCATGCATGCAACAACTATTTACTGAGTATCAAATACTACATCAGGGAGAGAACTGTGTGAAGCAGTGCCAGGTGGTGGGGGCAGGAGGGGTAATCTCATTGGAAAAGGTAGTCATGAACCTGACCTCATAGAACATACAATTTTATGGAAAACACAAAGCATTAGTACTACAAGTTATAACAATAAAATATGATGAGTTGTATTATAGAGAATTCAGGTGTGTTCTCATGAGTAGAAAACCATGAGAATATACTGAAGGAATTTAAGTTTGTTTTAAGATAAAGGAAAGCTTTCCTGCGGAAGTGCCACATAAGTTGACCCCTGTGAGTTAAGTACAGGTTTCCCAATGTGCTAGACCTTCTTCTGCACAATTCCAGATGCTCTCAACCTCACCCAGATCTTGTCCCAGCTATTTTCAAGGTGACCAGCTCTTGGCAGGCTCTGCCCAGTTTTCTGCAAGCTACAACCTCAAACCACTGCAGCTCCGCCCTGCATATCTCTGAACTCTAACACTGGGGCTTCCCGGCTAATGGCTACAAACTCACTTGGTGACTGTATATGGGCATTCTGAAGCATGGGGGACTTAATAGAACATAAGGTAAAATCTGACTAGTAAAAAAAGAAAGATTGTGAACAAAGCCTTCCTCCTCCCCCACTCTTTGGACTATGCTGGGAGGAATTAGCTTCTCAGAAGTCTGTGTGCAGCGAGTGAGTAGTCTGCCTGAACAGAGACTGCATTTCACATCTTTGTTTTGTCCTCCCCCTTCCTTCTGCTCCACCCACCTTGTCTCTCACTCCCACTGCCTCAAGTCAGACTCTCTAGTAAAAGAGTAGCAAATTAGCCTTTGCTTCAGACTCATGTTCTGGGAACTTAAGCTAAAATACCCCAATGAAGTAGAAGAATTGTATTTCAGACAGGGAACTATGAGTACAAAGACCAGAGTCCTGAGTCTGAAATTTAATACGATTGGGACAAAGAGTATAAGAATAAAAATGGTGAATAAGCAACCATCTGTGGAGCCAGAGGAGCAGAGTTGGTATGTTGGTTTAAAGAGTATATGCATGCACTATCCAATATGGCAGCCTTCAGTCACTTGACGCTATATTACACACCTGCAATGTGCTGAGTCCAAACTGACATAAGCTGTATGTGTAAAGCAAACACTAGATTTCAAAGACTTGATATAGACAAAAGTAAAATAATTCATTTTATATTGATTATATATCAAGAGTAATATTTTAGACATATTGGGTTAAATAAAATATATGATTAAAGTTAATTTGCCTATTTCTTTTTAATTTTTTAAGTTAGCTACTAGAAATTTCAAATCACATATGTCGTTCCAATATTTCCACTGGCAATATGACATAAAGATACAGTGCTGGTTCAGGCTTTCTCCTTAATAGAAAGCCACAGATAGTTTTAAGCACAGTAGTAACATGACTAGATTTGTCTTTTGGAATATCTCTCTAGCTATATTGCAGAGAATGAATTTGAGAAAAATCTAGATGCAGATATCAGTGAGAATGCTGCTAAATTAATTCAGAAAAAAAAGAAAAAATTTGTCCCAGATTAGAAGCAGTGGCAGTGAGATTAAAAGGGTTCTAGAATAGAATTGTAAAGGCATGATGAAAGATTGGATGTAGAGGTAAGAAATGCCAAGGTTTTTGCTGGGGATTCAGGTATGGGCCACTGAATTGATGGTGTAACATTTAAACAATTACAGAATAGCCCTGGCCAGGTGGTTCAGTTGGTTGGAGTGTCTTCCTGTACACCGAAAGTTTGCAGGTTTGATTCCCGGTCATGGCACATAGCTGGGTTGGTCCCTGGTCAGCGTGCATATGAGAGGCAACCAATCAATGCTTCTTTCTCACATAGGTCTCTCTCTCTCTCTCCCTCCTTCCCTCCCTTTCTCTCTCTCTTTCTTTCTCTTTCTCTCTCTCTCATCCTCACTCCCTCTCACTCTCCCACCCTCCCTCTCTCCTTAGGAACAGTGACTATATCCTCAGATAAGGAAAAAAATAATAGTTATAGATTAGCAAAGAAAAGAAATGTCAGGAGTGATATTGCTTTTGGAAATGTTGAATGTGAGATACCTGTAAAACATCAGGTGAAAATGTTCGATAAGTCATAAGTTATACATGCCAGGAGGGAGCTCAAAAGCAGTTCTGAGCTAGACATCTAATTTTGGGAGTCGTCATTTACATTATAATTGTAATCATGCAAGTGGTCGTGATTGCCCACAGATAGGGTATAGGGGCAGGGAAAAAGGACATGCCCCCTCCTCAACTGCAACCTGTCACTCGGCGAAGGCAGTATTTTCCTCTGTGGTGCTATCAAAGGGAGCCCGTTTGGTTTCATGTGTCCCTTGTTCCTTGAGATCCAGCAGTGATTCAGACTCATCCATTATCCTTATTTCCATTTCTAGACTATAACTTTCATTAGAACCCTCGCTCCTTTGAGGCCCCTGTTTTTCAACTATACATGTTCCAGCCATCCTCACACATCTCCTAGACCTTTCTTCTCATTTACTAAAGAGTTTTCTTGCTAAAAAGTTTTCAGTTAGGTCTTACCTACTAATTCTAATTTCCCTCCCAATCTTATGCTGGGAGATTTTAAGGCATGACACCATGATCGCTTGTTTTCTTGACCACCTCATCTTTAGTGGCCCCTCAACCACTCATTCCCCTAAGTACACATGAATCTGGTTGCCACCTGCAAAAATCACAGATTCACATATTTCAATCTCCAAATAAAGTTTCTGCATTTCTCTCTGCACAGCTACCTCTTCTCTTGAATTAGTACCGCCTCTCTCTTCTTGTCTTTCTGCCTTCTCCACTTTTAACTACCTTATCCTGCTTCTGCACCATCATTTCAGTCTGACCTCTTATTCTTTCCCCAAACCTGTCAAGTGAAAACCCAAACTTGCATGAACCCAGTGTGTGTCTATTGCTGCCTACCTCCAGAAACCTGAGACTGCTGGGGGAAACCATAATACACAGTAGGGGGCAGACTGATGTCACTATGAATTTGTGGTCCTCAATTCAACCGTGTCTTCAACACTGCCTTTAAGTGGGACTACCATTCTTTAGGTAACATTTTCTCCATCATCCTAAAGATATTTAAAACTCTCTTCAGTGTCTTTAAATGGCAAGTTTTCCTACCTCTCCCTTTATTTTCAGCAAATAAACCACACACAGAAAATACTGCCATAGAAACACTCCCTCACCTTCCTAAAACCATTCATACACAGTGACTTGAAAAAGAAAGAGGTTCTGTTCCTCCACATGTACTCTGCATCCTTGCCCCCCCAGCCACTGACAGAGTTACACTAAAATAATTCCTCTGAAATTTTGCATCTGCCATCTGTGCTTCTCTAACAAATCCTTGTCAGGAGCATTTAAACATCCTTACACTTCTCACATCAGAATATAAAAGCTTCTTCCCACTTCTCAAATGGTCACTTTATCTTCATTTATTTCTTAAAAAGTTTTGTTTATTTGCCCTGACCGGTGTAGCTCAGTGGATTGAGCATGGGACTGGGAACCAGAGTATCGCGGTTCGATTCCCAGTCAGGGCACATGCCTGGGTTGCAGGCCAGTTCCCAGGAGGGGACACACGAGAGGCAACCATACATTGATATTTCTCTCTCCCTCTCCTTCCCTTCCCCTCTAAAGATAAATAAATTTAAAATCTTAAAAAAAGTTTTGTTTATTTACTTTTAGAAGGAGGGGAAGAGAGAGAGAAACAGAGGGAGAGAAACATCAATGTGTGGTTGCCTCCCATGTGCCCCCAGCTGGGGACCTGGCCCACAACCCAGGCATGTGCCCTGACTGGGAATTGAACCAGTGACCCTTTGGTTCACATGCCAGCACTCAATCCACTGAGCCACACAGGCCAGGGCTATCTTTATTCATTTTTAATTTGACAAAATGTCTTAATATAACAAGGTTGCATTATCTATTTCCTATTAACTTCTAACCCACAGCCTGGCTTATGTCCTGAACACTGCAAACCTTTGTGTGATCACTTGCTGCCCTTCATGTGGGCATGTCCACTCCAAACTTGAGATCCTTTGATGTGATTGCTTTTGCCTTATTCATCTTATTATGTTTTTCACTAAATACAAAACTAATTTTAATCACTTCTTTAACTTTCACTTATTTAATCACCAGCAGAAAGTACAGGGTTATCCACGCCGAAGGCAAACAAGGTTAAATACACTTCTGGTTGGTGCTGCAATTTCCCATAGCAGTCCCCTGCTCTACATCTCCAGGTGAAACAAATGCTGAACAGTAGTGTCAGCCAATTAAGACAGTTAAGTTAAAAATCACTGAGTTGAGTTAACTCATGAGAACAAGAAAACAACCTGCTTTTCAGAGTAGTGACAACCTGCCTAGCTCAAGGGCAACTCAAGCCTTTATTATCTTTGATTTCAACAGCTTTTTGTGAGGACAGATATCTTTTACCATTTAGGCATTTTAATTCTTTTTTTGATTTACTTTTTCAGTTGGAGTTGACATACTATGTGTGTTTCAGGTACATAACACAGCGATTAGGCATTTATATTTGCCAACCATTTAACATCACCTTCCTCCGTAAGAGAGAGAAGCAGTAGGAAATTACACCCTGGTAAGCCTCTGAATAAAATGCCCCATGTCAAGTGGATCTAAAACTCCAACTATTAGATGGGGTATAGTAAAGTCGCTTTTTCTGGGTTCTGTGTGTCAGCCCTCTACAATACATGTAATACCATTTCTAATAAATAGGTCTCTTGTTCATTCTATTCTGAGGCATATCCCACCAGACATACTATTCCATCTTACTCAAAATGCTACAACTATACCTCTGTGGTAATTTTTAACTAGGGATATACTGAAAATCTCCTAAGGAAGTTTTTAAAAACTATTGATTAGCAGGCTCTACTTCTAAATATTTTATCCCACTAGGTCTTGAGTGAAGCCTGAATTCTATGTATTCTGCAAAGCTTTCCAAGGAATTTTGTGATAAGTATTGGAAGCATTTATTTGAATGCTTCAGGTATGTCAGGTGTAGTGGGACAAGCTCTATAAACTTTGCCTTATTTATTGTGCACAGAAACTATTTGTGGCTGACAATGTTGACTGGTTATGCAACATGTGTTTCCCACCCTTCGTTATAAGCAAAGCTCGGATTTTGTGCAGGTATTCACAAACTCAGTCATGCCATGCTTATCTCCATTTCTACTGCAGTCTGTCTGCTCTGTCACTGATTTAAAGAACAGCAGGGTACATCTATTTGCCTATCTAGGGCTTAGGCCTGAAGCCCAGCTGCAAGGAATGTTTAGAAGACAACGGGAATTTCAGCTTTAATACTAGGAGGTAGGCTTTGCCTCTACCAAGAACACAGAAGATGCTAAACTCCTTAAAGCATAGCGAGGAGATTCAGATGCCAGGAAGCCAAAAACAAAAAATATCCACTACAGGTGAAAAGCTGAAAAACATCTCACAGCAGTACAGGTCATTTTACTATTTTATTTTTGTATATTGTCAAAGTTTACAAAAATGTAAATGAATAAATCCATTCAAACTAACCAATTGTTGATCTTATTCCATGGTGTATGCAATTCCTGGTGCTGCTATAATGAATTATTATATACTTACTGGCTTAAAATAACACAAACATATCAACTTAGAATTCTGGAAGTCAGAAGTTCTAAAATCCAGGTGTGATTATTCCTTTTGTGGGCTCTAAGGGAGAATCCGTTCCCAGCCTCTAGAGACTGCCCTGTATCTCTTGGCTCATAACCCTTTCTTCCAACAGCCTTACTCTGTCCTCTGCTTGGACCCTCCTCTTCCTGCTTCTTGGCATTCATTTAATTACACTGGGCCGACCTGGATAATACATCTTCCCATCTCAAGATTATTAATTTAATCATGTCTGCAAAGTGTCACTTACCATGTAAGACAATACATTCACAGGTTCTGGGGATTAGTACCAGACATCTTTAGGGTTCATTATTCTGTCCCCTGCACCTGATTATACTACTAGTTCACTCCCATGGTGTGATTCCTATCCAAATTGATGTCTCATTTGAGGACCTGGGCCCTATGAGTCACCCTTTTCAATTGTACTTCCTCCAATAACAGTATCAGCAAGAACAGACGACATACTCAGAGAAATTTGAGGAAGTTTAATAAGGTTTGTCCTGTATTTAATAAATATAGGACTATTCATGAAGGTATGGTCAGAGTATAAAAAACTGCAATGGAGAAGGCAGTGCCCATGAACTAATACAATAGGATGCTATTGACTCACTAGGCCTTGGGGGACCAGTTATCAGAATGGAAGCAAAGACAAATTAATTGGAAAGCTATTGACAGTAGGCATCCCAATGTTGAGTGATGACCCAGCAAGTGTGTTCAATCAGATGCCAAGGGAAAGTACTCTAATCCCACTTGGCCCTAGGATACCTGGGTAGTAGGAAATGTCAAAGAATTTAGGTTCTCTTCCCTATTGATCATTTAGTGTTAACTTTTTGGATTTTCCTTTCTCTTAGGTGATGTGAGGGGATGTCTAAAGGTTAGCAGTCTCCAATACATCCTTCACCTTCCTCAGTACCAAATCCTTTTAGCTTATTAGGCACACAACCGTGCTTCCTACACACTGCCCTTCCATTATACCAGAACAATGTCAGCCCATTCTCACCTCTGTGAGCATCTCTGTTTTTTAGCACTGAGTTACACCGAAAGCTGAGAAAGTCTAAATATAAGGCCATGAAAAAAATCATTGAAAAATATCACAGCTCTTGAGGTTAATAGATAACAAGTAGAAGGTCACATTTTACTAACTGTAACAGTGAATTTCTGTGCTTAGCACTAAATTCCTTCCTTGCTATTTGCCATTTTACTTGCAACTTGCAGAGCTATTCTCAGGAGACATGTGGAGCATAATTTCAGCCCTCTTGGATGATCTTTTAAAAACTCCCATTCTATCCATGCTGTAACAAAGGGTAGGAGCTCCTTCTTTCTTTCTGCTGCATAGTATTCCACTGCATAAGTGTCCTACAACAGTTTTTGATCCATTCATTTACTGACGGTCACTTAGGCTGTCTGTAGAACTTGGCTATTGTAAATAGCACTTCTATGAACATTGGGGTGCATAGATTCTTTTGAATTGGTGTTTCAGGGCTGTTAGGGTATAATCCCAGCAGTGGAATTGCCAGGTGAAAAGGCAGTTCCATTTTTAGTTTTCTGAGGAAATTCCATACAGTTTTCCACAGTGGCTGAATCAGACTGCATTCCAACCAACAGTGCACTAGGGTTCCCTCTTCTCCACAACCTCACCAGCACTTACTGTTTGTTGATTTGTTTATTCTATATGTAGAACCTAATCAACAAAACTAACAAGGCAGCAAAATAGAACCAGACTCATGGAAATAAACAACAAAGGGACCAGAGGGGAGGTGGGAGGGGAAGAGGAAGGGTCAAGTCAAAGAACATATATAAAGGACCCATGGACAAAAAAAACAGGGGGTGGAGAATTGAATGTAGGAGGTTAGGGGGTCAGTAGGGCAGCAGATAATAACGGGGGTAAAATGGAGACAACTATAATTAAACAACAAAAAAAATTAAAAAATAAAGTATGATGCACATTAAAAAATCTTGAATATCTTATATTCAGAAGCCCTCTTAGGGAATGCCAAGGACACTTATACAATGCTTTTTTTTAGATCCATTTTTATTTAACTTAGTGGGGTGACTTTAGTTGATATAATAATATACGTTTCAGGTGTACAATTCTATAATACATCATCTGCATATTGTATTGTGTGTTCACCACCCAAAGTTAAGTCTCCTTCCATCACCATTTTCCACTGTTGCCCTCTCCTACATTCCCCACCCCCATTCCTGCTGACAATCACTGTATTATTGTCTGTGTCTGAGGGTTTGGCTTTTTTTTTTTTTTTTTTTTTTTTTTTTATACCANGCTTTTTTTTTT
The DNA here is from genome assembly GCF_014824575.4 of Sturnira hondurensis. Classification (NCBI taxonomy): domain Eukaryota; kingdom Metazoa; phylum Chordata; class Mammalia; order Chiroptera; family Phyllostomidae; genus Sturnira; species Sturnira hondurensis. Next base: position 695,136 of record NW_028081579.1, read on the forward strand.
TTTTTTTTTTTTTTTGCTTAACCCTTCACTTTTTCACCCAGCCCTACAACCACCCTCTCCTCTGACGGCTGTCAGTCCGTTCTCTATCTATAAATCACTTTGTATTATGTTTGTTAGTTTATTTTATTAGATTCCACATATGAATTTAATTATATGGTAATTTTCTTTCTCTGACTGGCTTATTTCATTCAGCAAAATATTCTCCAAGGTGATCCATGATGTCACAAAATGTAAGATTTCCTTCTTACTTATGGTCATGTAGTATTGCATTGTATACATAAGGCTTTTTTATCCTCTCATCTACTGATAGGCAATTGAGCTGCTTCCAAATCTTGGCTGTTTCAAATAATGCGGCAATGAACATAGGGGTGCATATATTCTTTCAAATTCATGTTTCAGTTTTCTTCAGATATATCCCCACAAATGGAATCACTGGGACACAAGGCAGATCTGTTTTTAATTTTTTGAGGTAACTCCATCCTGCTTTCTGTAGTGGCTACACCAGTCTGATTTCCCACCAACAGTGTATGGGGGTTCCCTTTTCTCCACATCCTTTTTATCACTTGCTGTTTGTTGATTACAGCCATTCTCACAGGCATGAGGTGACAGTTCATTGTGGTGTTAATTTGCATTTCTCTGATGATTAGTGATATAGAGCATTTTTCATGTTTATTGAACATTTTTATATCCTCTAGGAGAAATGTCTATTCAGATCCTTTGCCAATTTTTAATTGAATTTTTTTAGTTGTTGAGTTTTATAAATTTTGCATATTAACTCCTTAGTATATGTATCATTGGAAAACATGTTCTCCTATTCAGTGGGTTGTCTTTTCATTTTGTTGGTGGTTTCCTTTGCTGTCTAAAAACTTTTTAGCTTGATCTAGTCCCATTTGTCTACTTCATCTTTTGTTTTCCTTGCCCCAGGAGATACACATAAAAAAATACTGCTATGAAAAATGTCTGAGATTTTACTCTGTTTTCTTCTAGGATTTTTATTATTTCAAGTCTAACATTTAAGTCTTTAATCCATTTTGAGTTCGTTCTCGTATATAGTGTAAGAAGGTGGTCTTTACACATATCTATCCAATTTTCCCAATACCATTTATCAAATACACTTTCTTTATCTCATTGTATGTTCTTGTCTCCTTTGTCAAATATTAATTGACAATAAAGGTGTGCTTTCATTTCTGGGCTCTCTCTTCTGTTCCACTGATCTATATTCTGTTTTTATGCCATGCTGTTTTGATTACTATGACCTTGAGTTTGATATCAGGTAATGTCATTCCTTCCACTTTTTCCTTCTTTCTCAAGATTGCTGTTCCTATTCAGGGTCTTTTGTGGTTGCATATAAATTTTAGGGAAATTTGTTCTAGTTCTGTGAAATATGTCATTGGTATCATGATAGAAATTGTGTTGAATCTGTAGATTGCTTAGGGTAGCATGGACATTTTAGTGATGTTAATTCTCCCAAACTATGAGTACATTCTATGCTTCCACTTATCTGTGTCTTCTTCAATTTCTCCCTTTGGTGCCTTATAATTTCCTGAGTATAGGTCTTTCACATCCTTGGTTAAATTTATTCCTGGGTATTTTTGAAGCAATTTTGAATGGGGCTGTTTTCTTAGTTTCCATTTCTAATACTTTATTATTGCTGTATAAAAATGCAACTGATTTCTGGAACTTTATTTTGTATCCTGCTGTTTTACTGAATTTATTTATGAGTTATAGTATTTTTAGGTGGAATTTTAGTGTTCACTATATAGAGTATCATGTCATTTGCAAAACTATGACAGTTTTACTCCTTTTTTTGCAACTTGTATGCCCTTCATTTTTTTCTTCTTGTCTGACTAGAATTTCCAGTACTATGATGAATAAAAGTAGAAATCCCTGTTTTGTTTCCAAGATTAAGGGAAACATATAGCTTTTGCTCATTGTGTATAATGTTGGCTGTGTGTTTGTCATGTATGGCCTTTACTGCACTGAGGTATGTTCCCTCTATTCCCACTTTACTGAGAGTTTTTAATCATACATGGGTGCTGGATTTTGTCAAATTATTTTTCTGTATCAATTGCTATGTTCATGTGATTTTCATCCTTCATTTTGTCAATGTGGTGCTCATATTTATTGATTTGTAGATAAGGTAGCAATCTTGTATCCCTGGGCACTAAAAGGAACTTGAAAAAGAACAGCAAACAAACCCCAAATTACCTAGAAGAAAGGAAATAATAAAGAGCAGAAATAAAAGAAATCGAATCTAAAAAATACAAAAGATCAATGAAACCAAGAGCTTGTTCTTTCAAAGATAAATGAGATGGGCAAACCTCTAAACAGACTCATCAAGAAATAAAGAGAGAGGACTCAAATAAATAAAATCAGAAATGGAAGAGGAGTAACAACTGACACTAAAGAAATACATAGGATTGTAAGAGAGTATTATGGACTATATGACAAAAAATTGAACAATTTGGAAGAAATTGATAAATTCCTAGAAACATACAATCTATCTCCCAAAACTGACCAAGAAGAATCAAATAATCCGAATAGACAGATTTCAACTAGTAAAGCTGAAACAGTAATCAAAAACTCCCATCAAACAAAAATCCTGGACTGGATGGCTTTACTGGTGAATTTAGAATGCTTTAAACCCCCTTTTCCTTTGCATACTTTATTCAAATGAAATATCAAGCAAATCAAAAGAAAGAGGTCCAGGTGAGAGTTACGAGCCCAATCTAAACACTGCCCCTTTCTAGGCCCTCAGTACACGCTGAACACTGATTTACAGAGCCAGAGTTTTGAAAAGCATAGACTTATTTCTTTTCAGGAAATATCCCCACATCATGAGCCATTAACACCTTAGAATTTAATAAGCAAATTATAACCACATGGCTTCATTTTGACTACTTTGGCACTTGCTTATTGCTGCCTTCTAACTTTGATTACTGAATCAACATTAACCAGGAGTAAATGGATTTTTCATTAAGTAAAAATGAGCTACTTTGTGGTATAATAGAGAAGCTAATCATTACTTGTTTTCTCAATGCACAGTCTATAATTTGATTGCTCGGATTAATGAAGAAACACTTCAAAATTGATTATCAAAACTATAGATCATCAAAATGTGAAAATAAACACCAATTTATTCATAACATACATCAGTATATTCTTATAAACAACTAAATAATTTGAATACATTGTATCCTGGAATATAAATATTTAACAAATACAGATAAGTAATTTCTCTAAAACTACAAAACAGAAATCACCACAGTGACATATAAGAAGATGTATAAGCATGACATAATTATAATACTTTCACAATTTATTCATTAACTTTCTGAATTTGTGATATAATTTTCTCATTTGTGAAACACTCTGTATTAAATATTAGTTAAGTTTTTTCCTTATTTGTAAATTTGGGGGGTAAAAATGAGCTACTCTTTATTTCTGCATCCTCTCATATGTGCTCATATGTACCCCTACACACACTCTACAGTTATGGAAATACAAATTATTTTTTGCAAAGAAAGGACAGCCTTCATTCAACAAATGTTTGCTTAGTAAAATATCACTAGCTAGATGTTGAATAGTACTGAAGATATTTTAAAAAATAAAAGATGTGATTCCTGCTCTATTATTATAAAACCTCATTCAAAGATATAACTAAAGCAAACAGGCACTCCAGGTCAGCTTTGTATATAGACAGGCTCAACTGCACGTCACAAATTGGAAAAATTCAAAAGATCCTGCCTATTTTTCCACAACTTACCTATTAGATCTACTTCCTAAAAGACATATATCATTGATAGAAATTTTAGTAATATTAAGAATTTTTGTTCCACTAGGGAATATCTTTGTGAATTCTACCTCATTAATTCTCAGAATTAGTATGTGAATTAGGTTCACATTTGAAAGTAAGCAAATAGAGAACCAAAAAGAAAAATAAAGAGAGAAAGGAAGAAAGGAAGGAAGGAAGGAAGGAAGGAAGGAAGGAAGGAAGGAAGGAAGGAAGGAAGGAAGGAAGGAAAAGAAAGAAAGAGAGAGAGAGAGAAAGAAAAGAAAGAGAAAGAGACTTAAGTGATTTTAAATCACACAGCTTAAAAACAGCACAGCCAGCAAACGCTGTAAACCTCACAATGCCCATGCCAGCATCTCACAGGCGTACCTGGGGAAGACAGGCCTGGGAATGGACATCCAGAAGAGCACTGAAAATCGGCCAGGAAGTCTTAGATTTTTGTCAAAAATGCATAATGATTACATTAGGGTTTAGACTCACTAGCACTACCTGTGTCAGATCTGTTTTTGTTATTTTTTTAGATATAAACAAGTAAATTCTTTTCAATAGTTTATTTCAGGGGCTTTCATGACACATCAATTCTGGTACTCTGAGAACAGCTATAAGATATGGTCGTATATGCACTTGCCAGACAGAGTTTTGGTTTTGGTTTTTAAGAAAGCCGTTGATTTTAGTGAGAGTTCTATAGGCTCAGAGACATTTCTAGAGCCTGTATTTCTTTCACCTTCAGTGCCTAAAACATTAGTGCTCATTAAATGAGTGGCTAAAGTTCTAAATAATAATTAAAAATGGAAAAACAAAAACAATTACAAAAAAGATAGTAGCAGGCAAATATAAACTATGAGATGTTCAATGACACAGGCAGTCATTTAGCAACCCATAATTTTCTGTAAGAATAGAGCCAATCAAACACTTTTTCCCTGCAGAAAATAAAATTGTGAGGTCCAAGATAAGCAACTGCTGGTAAAAAATATATTCTTCTTGCTTGGCATCAAGTTTGGTAAATAAAAATATTCCTTTAAAATGAGGCTCCTTGAAGAAGTGGTCAAAACCAGGGCTGGGGAGGGGGAAAGCACTAACTGAGCCTAGAGCATCATATGATACCCAAAAATAATGAAATGCTTTAAAGAAGAAGCAGAACAAAGGTGAGAGAATTCAAATGGATATGGGAGCTGACTCGAACACTCACAGTAGCCAAAGTCAGAACAATTTGAGCAAAAACACAAATAATGATAGTATTGAATTCTAACCCAAAGACTAATATAAGTAGCCATGAGTCCAAATTAATATAAATGATTGAACAAATAAATAAACAAACAAAAGAAAAACACAATATTCCTTCAGAATAATTTCTATTAATAAATGTAGGAAAAATAAGAGGAATTAAAAATCACAATTACAACATCACAGTAAAAATTGCCACAGCAAGATCCACTGAAGAATGCTAAAACTAGTTGGTGAAAGATTAAGGAGAAGCATGCGTAGCCTTACAGTATCTCACCCAAAATAACTATTAATTAAAAAGTAAAACACAGAACCTGCATAGTGGAGGAATGCAGCAGACACCACTTTGATGAAGTAATCAAGGTCAAGTCCCCAGTAACAAGACGTATGGGTATCATGTTATCTCCTAATCTGATGCATTGAGAAGGGCATCTCCCTCCTGTGTCATCTAACTTCTGTGTCATCCTCCTGCGTCATTCTTCCCCCATACCCATAACCTCAATCTAATTATGAGAAAAAAGAGAAATCCAATTGAAGTGCATTCTGTGAAGCACCTGACCAGTACTATTCTAGAGTGTCAAGGTCATGACAGATAAGGAAAGACAAGAAATACCTCAGATCCAAGGCAACTAAAGAGTTATGACAACTCCATGCAATATGGGATCCTTGATTGGGTACCGGAACAGAATAAAGACATCAGTGGAAAAACTGGTGAAATCTAAATACACTCTATTGTTTAGTAGGTAGCATAGCAATATTATTTTAATTAATAAACCATGGTTAATGTGCCATGTACCATAAAATGCTAGTAATTGGAGAATCTTGGTAAATGGGCAAGCAAAAAATATGTTTTCTCTCTTCACTTTGGTAAGTTTAGAATTAATTCAAAACAAAAATGTTTTTAAAAACAGCACCATAAAATACCTACTTCAGATAGGACTTTTAGGGAAGAAAAGATCTCTATCAGTAAATGAATTTTTAACAGAGATAGGAAACATGATAAAATATTGCTTTCTGTAATACAAAATATCCATAACATGACACTTATTTTATAGTTCCAAAAAGTAATTTGTATTAAAATATTCTATATTGAGATTTTACATTCCATATATTCCAATAATTAGTCCAATAACTGTATGAAGGCTTGTAGTGACGATTCTACCCATTGAAGTAATACATCTGAAGGCTGTAAACTGGTGTGCATGAAGGACATGATAAATGCCCAAGAAAAGTAAAAACTTTGAGAATTTTATCTCAGCTATATATTCAATAACAATTTATTCAAATACCATAGATTATCCTGAACCCTAATTAGCAACCAGTAGCAGACTCATCACAGAGATAACAAAATTTATGAAATGCAAGGAAAGGAGAAGTTGGATTCTGGCCTACTGCTCTCTTACCACACCCTATTCCAGGTCACTTTCTCATCATTCTTTTGTTCCTTCCCATCAAGTTATCTTTTCCCACTAAAATGGAACAAATAAATTTAGGTATCTTTTGATTAGAAGCAACAGGCTATAGTCAGATTATTTGGAGACACAGAGTAATAGAAATAAGGAAGCAGCTTTGAAGATTATCTAATCCAGTGGTCGTCAATCCCATCAGAGCCGACACCTCCTTTTATATCAAATATTTCATAATAGACCCCTTATTAGCTTGAAGTTGATATTCAGAGATCATATAACCAACCCACATACCATTTCAAATATGCATGCATAGTACCATACTGTAATAAAAGAGAAAATGACAGTAAATTAATTCAAAATAAAATAATCTGTATTCCAAAGTCTAGATGCTTGGGTACAACTACACTAACACAACAAAGTAGTCAGACCCTTAAGGTTTGCATAAATCAGTGTGACTGCTTTTGCTGCCAATGTGGGCTGACACAAGAGTACCAGCAACTCATACTCCATGAGGAACGTGCTGGTGGAATATCATTTCTGGATGATGAATGACGCTTTGAAAAACCCCAAAGAAAGCAAGTTAAATTTTTATCTGAATATGCACATACTAATTCTTGCAAACTGTAACATCTGTTAAATTTTTGTACCTGTATTTCTTCAAGCCATCAAGAAATTACTTTGTGTTACATGTAAAAGCAGTTACTTTCTGCTCAGAAAATTATAAGCAGGTTTTGTGTGTCTATATGAATGTTCAGTGCAACATTCTACAGTCGTACCAGATAGGCAGGACAGTTTTCTGTTGTGCAGGACCCTTATTGCATTTCAAGACATTAGGCATCTCTGATTTTTACCCAATAAATGTGAGTTGAGTTCCCCTATCACTTTTGTCAATTAAAAACAACCCCACAGGTTTCCAAGATACCCCTAGGACATTAAAACCATTGATATAGACCAGTGCTCATTTAATAGACAGGGAAGTTGAGGCTCAGTGTTTCACAGGATTACAAACTAGTTAAAGATCAAAATAATGCTAGAACAACATAAGTCTCTTCTCACTATGCTGTGCTGTATCTCCTTCATTCCTTTAGTACTTGGCATTCAATATGTAAATCAGAACTTTCCCGTGCTCCGTCAACACTCAATAACAAAAACTGCTGCCTCTCTTGAAAACTTTATCTTCTCCCTTGAGGTCTATTGGCTGCAAGAGCCAAAGGCATTCTTTCTAGCATTCTCTATGAATCAGCTTTCAGGCCCACTTTCTCATTATTTCCTTCTCTGTCAGCTTCAGGCCAAGCCTGCTAAAATACTCAGGGATTCTCATCTCAGACCAGGAAGGAGTTGGAATTATTTTATACCAGATACCTCTAAGCACTGTATAAGACCTTTTGTCTACTAGGAAAAAAACAGGTCAAGACCTCTCAGAGTTTCTGGTAGCATTCTCTGAGCCCTATGGTGTATGCTCTTTCACCCAACACAATGCAGAATTAGTTCTAAACCTGCTAGAAAACTGCAAACAGAGGATGATGTATGAGGACCTGTGAAGACTGCCTCACAGGAGATAGTAACTCATGTTGAAATGTCACCAGCTACAGACATGAGTATGGTTTTAGTACAGGGCCATCTGAGTCACTTTGGGTGCATATTGTACTTTGGATCATTTTTACACCATGCTTTTGGTATTACATTAGGTCCTTAGTTCTCCAACTAACCTCCTATTGACAAAAATTTTTCTAAGAACAGGCCTTTGTTACGCCAAAACCTTTTATATGTGTTCCATCATTGGACAAAAACTATTGTGTGTATCAGTATCTTTCTACCACATTTTAGTATTAAATCCTTTATGCACAAAGAAATGGATTCTGGGGAAATGTGTCTAGTGTTAGCATTCTATTCATGGACAAAAATCCCTAAACAACTTGTCAAAGTGAAAAAGAGTCTTTATCCCCAATGATTCCGTGGTCGTCCTCAGACAAAGTAGACACAAATCCTATCACATAAAGAATAATTAAAAATATCTAATTTAAGTTCATCATTTCTGAAATAATGTTTCATCATATGAAATGGAATATGTTTCTCAGAGACATATTTTTGCTATGTTTAAAACCTATCAAAGTTATGACTTGTTAGGGATTTCAATTAAATGACACATAACAAAAAAGTAAATTCCAAAGTTGAGAAGGATTAATATTTGGTGAAAAGATTCAAAAGGTATTTTGTTCATTAAAGAATAAGTGATTCAGAAGGTATTAGAAAGTAAGAAATTAGAAGATTAATCCCTTTAATATATGGGCTTGTGAACAAAACAATGAGCACTAAATTCTATCTTTTATCTAAAGAATATATGAGGTCTGTCCAGAAAAAGTGCAACCATTGTTAATATAACAAGAACAGTTTGCACCACATCAATGTAAATTGGCAGCCAAGGAGAATATACTGGAATGTGCATGTGAGAACAATAACAATTTCTCTGTACTAGTCCGTGGGGGTGGTAGATACCACTGAGTGAACATATGTATGTACTGTGTGGCTGTTGCATTCAAAATGAGGGAGCAGAGCAATGAATCTATACCAAATTTTGCATTAAGCTTGAATATTCCTCCATGGAAACTATCCAGATGATTCAGAAGGCTGCAGCTATGGGCAACTGGTGATTGGCAGCTCATCACAACAGTGTGCCCGCCCATGCATTACAGCTCATGCAGAGATATTTTGAGAAACATCAAATCACCCAGGTGACTCAGCCCTGCTACAGCCCAGATTTTGTGACCTGCAACTTTTGGCTTTTACCAAAACTAAAATCACCTTTGAAAAGGAAGAGATTTGAGACCGTTGATTAGATTTTAGACAGTTGATGAGATTCAGGAAGATACCACACACAGCTGATGGCCACCCACTGGGTGGCAGGTGAGAATTGTATGAGATTCCCAAAGTGGCTATGTTGGAGGGTACTGAGGCATTATTGTTCTATATACGATGTTTATTTTATCTTGTATCTTCTTCAGTGAATTTCTCAGTGAAAAATAATCTCTATTTTTCATGGTGTGCGGCTGGATACTTTCCGGACAGGCTGTGTATATGTATATATATATCAATCTAATTAGAAGAAAATGCTTTTTTCAACATACATAGCATTTTTTTCTTCTTTTTATTTCATTTTGCATTTTTTATTATACACCCCCCTAAAATTAGCCCAACCCAATTCTTTCTGTAAAACAAAAACTCATTAAAGCATTTTTTACCTACCATATAGAAATATTATCTAGAAATTTAAGAAAGATCTATTTGATTATAGTCAGCTTGAATAAGAGATATGTTCTAGGCATTAGAAATAATAAAATATCTAATATAAAATTCCTGCCCTATGATTATGAATGAAGATACACTCTAAGTTATGTCCCTGATTAACATGGAATTTCACAGGGTAATGTCATCTAACCCCACAGCCATCCCTACCTAGACACTCAAAAGGCACACTTGAACCTGAGCTCCACCTGTGGGGAGAATGTGGGCTGGATCCACCAGAGCAGTTCCCTAGTCACCACCTGAGACTGATGAAAGCCTGTCTGTGCATGCAAACTCACCCCCCTACTCCTCTTCGCCTTCATCCCCTCCCTCCCTAGTGACTGGAAAGACAAATGAGACAAAGTGCTGCCCACATGAAATCTTAATAACATAGTGATCTATACCCACATAGGGGAGTTTATTATTTAATTACTAGTGGGACTTACAGGAAAAAGTACACAGGGTTAGCACCAAAAACAACTTTAAACTAGTATAATCTTTTACCCCTGTTTATAACTAGCTTTTATTCTTCCACATACTTTTTAACCTGAAACGTAAATTAACCAACTTTTCATTGTGACCATCTGAAATTAATATTTTTTTGCACGTGGCTAACCAGGACCACATAAGGTGCCACTGTTGCTATCCTAACCAAAACTGCACTTTGGGTGAGGGCCCAGAAACAGCTCCCATCCGGTCTCCCAGGCTACCTGTGGTCATGGAGAGGATGAACGTCTACCTTTGCCTCCTGGGAAAAGTCTCCCTGTCTCAGTGGACTTGCCCTACGTCTTTCCGCCATTGATGAAGTCCAGGAGGCATCATAACATGAAGCTCTGGTCCAAAGATTGATCTGCTAGTTATTATTTAATTCTCTAATTCAGGGGTGTCCAGCCCTTGGCCCAGGATGATTATGAATACAGGCCAACACAGAATCATAACTTTACTTAAAACCTTTTTTTGCTCATCAGTTTTCATTAGTGGTTGCATATTTAATGTGTGGCCCAAATCAACTCTTCTTCTTCCAGTGTGACCCAGAGACACCAAAGGATGGCATCATTTGGCAACATTCTTCAAGTACATTCTTGAGGAAATTCTGCTAATGAAATGCACTCTCTTGTAAAATATCAGAATTAGGAAGCCCAACCACTACTTTTATTAATTAGCCAGGCCTACAAGATTGTGCTGAAACTATGAAATTCAGACTTCGGCTGATTAGGATCAAAGTGTCCTTTAAAACAAGAAAAGAGAAAAAAGAAGTAGGCATATACCAGCAGTTAGAATAAAAAGCACAGCTTGCTTAACTGGAAAATAGACTTCACTAGTAATCATGAAAATGCATTTATATTTTTAAGCCAATATAGTACAACATGTATCTTGAAAAGTGACTTTTAGAAGTGCATTGCTAAACTGCATTGTGCTGTTAAATAAGCATTTGTACACCAACACTGTGTCAAGTAACTATAAGAGTGTAAAATCAGTTAATGAAGCTTCAAAAAGAATTGACCTGGGAATACTGTAGGAAAGCAAAGAAAACAAGATGTTTTTCATCTACTTAAGCAATTCAGTGACTGCATCTTGATTACCAAGCCAAAGTTAGTGCAGCGTTTCTCTAAAATCTGATTAGCCTGAAGCTCTTTTAGTAAGAAACATGGAATATCTTTTCATTGTTGCTATCAAAATTTTATGGGACAGCTAATAATAGAAATTCCACTCTGCATTTTAATGAAAAGTGTGACCTTGGTTTATAAAACTGAAATGAAAATTAGAAGAACAAGATACCAATCTGATCTCTTTGAGTGAAAGCCAGAGACTGTATTAAAATACTTTTGGTACCTACTTGTTCATAGCTAGAGGGTGAGAAATCTATTCATGGCAATATTTTTTCCCCAAGGTTTGTGAGTTTATTTGGTTGGCTGTTTGGGGGCCTGCTGACCTCAACATTCCAAGGTGAGAAATCATCTACTCATAGCCACTTTTAATCTTAAGGTTTATTTGCCTGTTTTATAACTTTTCTATCTCATACCCTAAACTCTCACCTTTTTAGTTCTCTAAACAAATTTTGCCAGTGTTCTATCATTCCTTTCCTAGGAGTAGAGGAATTAAGAATATTATATCAGCTAGTAATCTATCTGAGCAGTTTCCCATAAGAAGACACACAAAAAATATGTTTCATAGATTTATAAAGTCTCAGAAATAAAAGGAACTTGAGGATTATTTAAGTCTCCAATATGACTAGATGACTCTGGTTATAGAAAATTCTAGAAAAGGCTAATCTAAACTGCAGTGACAGGAAGTAGATCACTGGTTGCCTAGGTCCAGGGATGAGGAAGTGAAGTAACTTCACCAGGGCATGAGGAGATTTTTAGGTGAATTAAAATGTTCTATATATTGATTATGATTGAGGTTACATGAAAGGATCCATTTTTCAAAATTTATTAAACTTGCCCTGGCTGGTGTAGCTCAGTGGATTGAGCACGGGCCTGTGAAGCAAAGGGTCACTGGTTCGATTCCCAGTCAGGGCACATGCCTGGGTTGCAGGTCAGGTCCCCAGTAGGAGACACATGACAGGCAACCACACATTGATGTTTCTCTCCCACTCTTTCTCCTTCCCATCCCCTCTCTCTAAAAATAAATAAATAAAATATTTTTAAAAATTTATTAAACTCCACACTTAAAATAGGTACATTTTATCATATAAATTTTACCTCATTAAAGTTGATTTTTATTAAGAAAAGGTATTAGAAAACCAGTGAGACAGCTCTTAAACCCCCTACCCACATTGAAGGTAAAAAAGGTCAAGAGTAAAAATAGCTCTATAAAAAAAGTTTTAAAAAAACTATTTGGTGCTGTGTACCCCAACCTTCCTAAAAACTGAGGGAAGGTATGTCCTTCCTTTCCTTAAATCTAGTGAAAAAGTTTTAACAGGACTGTTCAAAAAATCCTAATTACTGATTTTTGGAGTGAGAGAGAGGCTGCATTTTGCCTATCTCACACCTGAGAAATCAAAGGCCAGAAACTTTGATGACAGAGCAAAAATGAGACAGTAACTTGGTGGTTTATCCTGCCCACCTAGAAGGCATCAGAACAGAAGGTTCCAGAGGGTCTTCTGGGAGCCATGTGCAAGACAGTACTAAAGTGGGGTCATTTTAGGTTTTGTCTAAGAGGGTGGGCTGGAAAGATAATGGGTCCTCAGCAGAAAGCCAAATGTAAATGATTGAATTCTCAGGGGCTGAAGGAGAAGCTTTAAGATACAAGGTACAACAAAGAGGGATGTTCCCTTGTCAAGGCAACTCTAGATAAGGGGTCTCCAGAGTCTCATGAACAGTCTCCAAAGAAGCTACACATACCATATTTTGCTGTGTTAACGTGTACTTTTTTGCCCAAATTTTTGTGGGAAAAATAAGGAAGCACATTCTACATGGGCAGTACCAATTTCATATCTACATAAATATTTTTAACTCTTTTATTTACACGTATGCATTAAAAATGTAATCGTTATTGCTACAAAGCAATAACTAGTGGCTATCTCAAGGTGGCTATGTTGGAGGGGACTGAGGCATTATTGTTCTATATACAATGTTTATTTTAGCTTGTATCTTCTTCAGTGAATTTCTCAGTGAAAAATAATCTCTATTTTTCAGTGTGCTGCTGGATACTTTCCAGACAGGCTGTGTATATGTATATATATATATATCAATATAATTAGGAGAAAATGCTTTTTTTCAACATACATAGCATTTTCTTCTTCTTTTTATTTTTATTTTGTTTTGCTACAAAGCAATAACGATTTCCATATGCAAAACAATACCCTGGAATATGACCATTGGTTTTGTTTCTCAATGTAAATAAATAAATAATTTGAATTTAAAAATTAAAGTGAAAGATTTTTTTCCTGAAAGTTGGGGCCAAAAACATGGTGTGCATTATACACAGCAAAATACAGTAGGTCCCACAGCAGAGAGTAGATAGTTAAGCACCGATCAAGCTCAGAAAAAAGCCAAGGCAGTTTGCGTAGCGCCAGAAAAACTTCCCTGCCCCATTTTACATCCTCTCTCTCCCCTCCAAATCCACTGCAATCCCAAAGCAATCAGAAATCACGGCCAGCAGGAAAGGAGGGGAAAGCAAACACGCAAGGCCCAGACAGAGAGAGGCGGCTGTCAATACACTGCCTTTCTAACCACACGAAGCAAACTCATAACAAGTTTAAGCTCAGGATAGAAAATTTTCACTTCTAAGTCAAGTTTGAAGTTTTGACAATTACACGGGATTAGGAAATTTAATGTCTTGACCAGTACAATTTGTATTACATATTAAAGAGAAACAGAAAATGTGAGCATCTTCCTGACTTTGGACAGTTGCAGGAAAAATACTTCCATTGAATAAATTTTAAAGCAGTAAGAAAAACAAAAGTGAAATTGCTGCTATGGACTAAATGTGTCCCCATTAAATTCATATGTCGAAAACTAACACCCAATGTGACGGCATCAAAAAGTGGGGCCTTTGGGGTATGATTAAGTCATGATAGTAAAGACCTCATGAATAGACTTTGTGCCCTTATAAGAAAGACTCCTAAGAGATACCCTGCTACTCCACCCCCCAACATGGTGTGGAGGTAGTGAAAAGAGCCATCTGTGAACCAGGAAGCCAGCTCTTACCAGACCCCAAACCTGCTGGCACCTTGACCTTGATTTTCAAGTCTCCAGCACCATGAGAAATTAATTTCCGTTACTTTTAAGCTACTCTATGGTATTCTGTTACAGCAGCCCAAGCAGATTGAGGCAATTTCTAGCTCATGATTTGTGCATATTCAAAATAATAGTTACACTAATAAGTAGACACCATGGTGAGCAGGATCTGGGTCAGGAAGAGCCACCACACAACAGAATTCTATGAGGGACTATACACAGAGACATGGCATGGGCAATGCAGTGGTCCTGGTACCAGGAGCTTTGCAGGTAGGCTCTCTCGACAGTCTGTGAGGAGAGTAAAAACTTATATACTCTTCACAAAAGCATGTACATGCATTTCAATCCCATGTTTGCATGAAGGTTAATGAATTTCAATAATTAAAGCTTTTCCCATAAATTTGAGCAAGTTTATAGGAGACGGTTCTGTGTGGCATGGGCCCAGCTCCCAGTGGAAAGTGAGGTCCGATGCACAGGACCCACACCCACAGACAGGTTCTCAGGCCTGCATTGTACCTAGACCACTTTGAGACTTGCTTTTACTCCCTCACCTTGAATTGAGGCAGCAAATGTTTACTGCATATCTTTAAAGTAACTTCTTAAAGTCTGTGCTAAACCTCCCCAGTATAGAGTGTAACCAGTCCAACCACTTTTCCCCTTGGTCTGCAACACCCTTCTCTTTGAAGTAATTAGCAACATTCTTCCCTTTGTTTTCTGTAAAAGATAACCACCTAAAGCGAACCTGTGCATAGTAAATGAGGACATTCCTCAACATAATGTGCCCAGAAAAGTGATAAAAGCTTATCAAGGGTCAGCACGACCCCCCCTTAAGAGTGTGACCGTGCTGTCCTTTTTCCTCCACAGGACTCGGCGGTCTGTGTGAATTTGCCTCGTCTCATCCATAACACAGCAGACCCCGTGAGCTGGGGTTCATGTCAAAGGTAAATAACATCACTCATGATAATGTAAAATTGCTATGGTTATGAACACTTAAAATTTTATTTGCTTTATATACTGTTATAACAAAAAAAGTGTTCTGCATTAAAAAAAATTGAGAAAAACACACACAGCTTGGCCCTTATCGAATCTTTTATAAATTCAAGGCTAAGCACTGTGTCACCAATTTCTTAGATGAGTGTTCTGTCAAATATTTTAACCTAGTCATTTCTACTTTCTAAAAGTCAAGAGGCTTTGTCTTCTGCACATAATATTCAATAACACGTTGGTTGAATAGAGCAATGAGTGAATCAATCTAACCAGTCAGATGGTATCCAGCTCTAATACCACTATTCATCTGAGATTTTCTAGCTCTTAACAATATTTATTCAACTTTCATTGAGTTGTACTGCTAAGCCTGAGTATATGAATAGATAAAACAATGCTACACTTGCCAATCATTGACCATCAATGTGTTTACAGATATTATTCTTCTGTGTAAAAAAAATCCATTCTAATTTTGCCAAATAAAAATAAACAAATACAAATGGTTAGCCATATAGATTTATTCATTTAACAACCATTTATTGAATATCCTTTCAAATCTATTTGCTCAACATACACTGGCTTCAGCCAGAAGTGAAACTATTGACTTAAGTGACCAAACAAGCCTCCCTCCAGTAGAAGAGCTTTTAGTTTGGGCTTATGAAAACCACCAGGCCAGGTTTTTCTTCCCCTTTGGCCAAGCCCATGCTTTCTTCTGGTGAAGCCTCTTCTCAGGCAGCCTCTTCTCTGGCAGCCATAATGTGCCTCCGGAAGTTCCCTGTGATATAAGCTTTCAGGTCAAAGTCCAGAGGCAAAGTTTGAACCTGTTCTCTAATCATTTTTTTAAATGCCAGCATTTAGTGTCTGTGTCTAAACAGGGCTCACAATACCATTCCCCTGCTCAATGAGAATCTGACATTTGGTCAACTGTCTAGCTCCCTTCCCCTAGAAATGGGGTAAGACTCAAGGGTGAACTCTATTGCTGAACAATATGTCTTTCAATAAAAATGATCCTTGATTAGTAAACTGGACCAGGACTTGGAGGAACTATAACTAGTTGATGAGCTTGCCATGCTTTGGGCTCCCCTGAGTTCAGTCACTTTCATAACTGATATGTCCCTTGCAGAAACCCTGGCATCTAAGCCTGTGGGTTTGTTTCAAAAGACACTGGCCTTTCCTGGGCACGTCTCCCCCCCCAACCCCCCCCCCGAGCAGCACAGCCCTTGTTTCCTTGCACCTGAGCTGTTTGGTCATGCCGCACTGCTGTGAAAACTCTTGCAGATGAAGATAATGCCACAGACAAGTTGTACTTCCTCTCCTAAAGTTATCTGAATGAACTAGCATCAGGGGTAACGTATGGAAGGGAGTTTGACTGTCTAGCAGACGCCTTGGTAGGTGTTCAGTGCCCATCTCTGAACCCATCAAAGGAATGAGGACAGAAACGGCTGATTGGAATAACCTGAGGNCAATGAGAATCTGACCTTTGGTCAACTGTCTAGCTCCCTTCCCCTAGAAATGGGGTAAGACTCAAGGGTGAACTCTATTGCTGAACAACATGTCTTTCAATAAAAAATGATCCTTGATTAGTAAACTGGACCAGGACTTGGAGGAACTATAACTAGTTGATGAGCTTGCCGTGCTTTGGGCTCCCCTGAGTTCAGTCACTTTCATAACTGATATGTCCCTTGCAGAAACCCTGGCATCTAAGCCTGTGGGTTTGTTTCAAAAGACATTGGCCTTTCCTGGGCACGTCTCCCCCCCCCCCCCCCCCCC